>NC_061817.1:34915337-35072837 GCF_021462225.1 Girardinichthys multiradiatus
GGTTTAATGAAACAAAGTATTGTGACATTAAGTTATCTTCTCTAGGCTCTGAGCTCAGGGTTTTAACTCTGCGTGTTTCAGTTAAAAAGGGGCATTCTTTATGACGTGTTTGCTTGTCAGAGTGTTTGCTTCACAGAGAAACTAAAATATAATTTTTTCTTACCATCAAGAGGCAACTCTGCACCAAATGAGGAAAAAACAGACATAAAAAACGAGGAACACATCAGTCTGTGCAGAACCTGCACTTGCTGTTAATAATCAAATAAACGTGCTTTCACACTCCAGAAAGCACACCTTTCCGTCTGTTTCCAACATAACTGTAAGGAACGATGTCTCTAAGTCTCTGGTCCAAACATCTCTCTACGCACACACAATGTTCCTGTCGCTATGAAGACGGACAAACTGTGAGTTTTAAAGGGAAAGAAGGCAAGAAACCAGAAAACAGCTAAAACCCTGTGTGAACATCCATTGGTTGTGTCCAGATGTTGAGTGAATGGATCCAATGAGGTCAATAAGGTTATTGGTTCTCCATAAATTTACAGAGCCATGCTGTCGGTGCCCAGTCCACCCATCCCCCCTCTCCCCCCTCCTTCTATTTTTATGGGTTCAGTAAATTTGATCTTTTAATCAAAAGTACCCCTGAGAAAATATCCAAGTTCAGATGTTCAGGATAATTTAAAGGGTTTCAGTTAGAATGCTAAGCAGGAAAAACTGATCTCAGAAAGGAAACCCAGGGGACACTTTTGAATGTTTGCAGTCTTACACTGTTACACTGGATACTCCACTGCATTTGCAGTGGAGCTTCTCTGTGGCAGTGAAGCCCTGGCAGTAGAGCCGGGGATCTGAATTTTCGACACAAGCCTGCAGGGACTTTTGTAGACTCTATTTATAATTTAAGCAGTTTATGACAAATGGAACAATCTGTAATTAAATATTTTGCAGGGGTGTTATATACTGCTTGTTAAATTTCCCTTTAAGTTTCCTTTAACAAGCAGTATTTGGTGCAAATCCTACTTTCATTCTTCTAAAAAAAAAAAAATTAAATAACTGTAATAACCTCCACAAAGTGGAATTCAGACTTTGAAAATCATAGGTCCCTGACCAACCCTGAGTTCAAATCCAACATGGCTGCCATTTATGTGAGATCTAAAAGTTGCAATAGTAAACTGTGTTTTCGTACATCTTATGGTTTGTTTCTCATGAAATCAGTAGAACAGGTTACTGTAAAACACATTTGTGGACACAATCCTTGTACTTTGAAACTTTAAATGCTGGAAAATATGACCAGCTTTTGTTTACTGCATGCATGGGTCTCAGAGCTGGGGTGTGAAATCCTAAATAAACTGTATTTTTCAGTGTGCTTGTCCCACTTTTCTTTCCCTGAAGAAAATTAATAAATAATGAGTACATTTTAGTGGCCAAGAGATAAATGCTGCACACATTTTTAGCTGACTAGACAAAGCTTTTAATTAAACCCCTGCCAATTTACAGATTTTTAAAGCTATTAAAGACACTAAAGATACCGCAGTTATATAATACTGTTAATTTCACAGTTGTTACTAATTTATTGTAGTAGCAATTTATAAATCTCACATAGCATGGAAAGACATTCACAACAGAACCATAACTGTGTTAATTACATACATATTGAAGTGTAATATTGTTCAGGTGTAGTATAATGGAGCTCATCTCGCACATAGATGGCATAAATCTATCAGAATTAAAGGCAGAACACAAAATATTTTACATGGCAGGCCTTAACTTGTGCAGGACTAAATCATTTGCTTGGATGCTGCAGTGCAAGCAGTCAGTTTGTTCTGAAACACTCATTAGCTTCTTTATCTACTATATTTCTGTCTCATTTACTCATTTTACATTCAACTTGTTTCATCTGGCTACTAATTAGATGCATTTATAACTAGGGCTGCTTTCAAGCTGTATTCACTGCATTGTTTTCTGATTTTCATTTTAGGCACTTTAATCCTTCTTTATCGTTTTCAAATAGCATTGCAATAATTACCATGGTTTGAAATATCTATTAATAATGACGTTAGTTAGCAGACACAAGCAGGCTGCTACACACTGATAAAGACAAAAGCAAAGCATTTACCTACAGAAGGCTGGACATCAGTTAATAGTAATAAAGACAATTTAAGCAAATATACAGGAGTCAATGAGCCGTGAAGCAAAAGTAATGTACTGTAAGCATTACACACAAAACTTCACTCTACATTAAAATGTTATTAGTCAGCCTGCTTCTCTGGAATATGTTGATGATTTCAAATATTTGCAGCATTTTGAGTTTAAAAACCAGTAAACCAACCAACCATACAACCCACCAACTAAATGATCTGTGAAAAACTGCAGGGTTGTCTTTCATGATACCACACAGAAATAGGGTCTGTGTCCCAGAGATGATTGTTTTGGTGTGAAATGAGTGAATCAAAGAATGCATGGTGGAGCTTTGCAGTAAGAAGGTCCAGGGTTTGAATCTACATGGAGTTTGCATGTTCTCCCCATGCATGCGTGGATTCTCTCTAGGTACTCCGTCTTCCTCCCACAGTCAAAAAAATATGACTGTCAGTATAAATAGTCCTTATGTGTGAGTGTAAGCACGCATGGTTGACTGTTTAGTGTGTGCCTGTGATGAACTGGCGACCGTTCCAGGGGGAATCCATTGAAACACTCACCCAATGATTACCGGTGAAAGTTCTACCTTCTCTTGCCGCAATAGAAGTCGGCATAGATTCAGATCCAAATAGTATAAAAGTATAGTTCTGAGTTGCTACCCTGCCATTGCCTCATTAAATCTCTACATTATGCTTAAATCTACAGATAATTTTGGCCTTTTCAGCACATTTTTGACTCCCTCTTTTGCTTCATCTCTGGAAGGAATTCACAAAGCGCTTTTGCAAACACCATAAAATATTTTTGCCCTGGCTGTATTTTAATATTAATTCAGAATTAAATTATTAAATACACACCCATCACAGAAGAAAAGTACACCCTTTTTCAACTGTGGTGCTTTACTTATAAGAATATAATAAAGATGATCTCTGCTTTATTCGATTCTAAAATCCTTCACAACTAACCTCAAGTGCGAAAAATACAGATTCGTTATGTCATTATTTATTAAACAAAACTGAAGGTAAAATGGAAAAGCTATGTGTAAAAAAAAGTACATGATTTAATAGCTTGTAGATCCAATTTTAGCAGCAACAACTCTCTGTCTGACTTTGTCAGTCTCTCAGATCTAACGCTGCTTCTTTTAGTTAAAGTTTCCAGACATTTGCTTCTGCTCTCTTAAGGTCCCGCCACGGTATTTTATCTAAGCTGAATCTAGGACTTTGACTGAGCCATTAAAAGCCCCTTAATTATTTTCTTTTTCAGTCATTCTTGTGTAGATTTGCTACTGTGTTTAGAATTATTCAACTTGGTTAATGTCTCTGTTATTGTCCTGCCGTGAACTTTAACATTTGAGCCGCTAACTGAGGCCTTTCGAGTCTGAGATGGAGCTCCTGGTTCTGGTTTTTTGCATTTTCTCTGAGCGTTGCATGTTCAGACCTTGTGTTGAATTTTTTGGGACATCCACTCCTGGCAAGATTGGTAGCTATCTTAAACAGTAGAGTGATGGACTTCTGAATGTCTGGAAAATAACTTTTAACCCTTCCCATTGCATGAATGTGTGAGTGCACCAAGGTAAATGGAGCTCTTGTGCAGAATGGTCAGTCTGACTAGAAAAGCAGTCTCTAAGTTGAATCTATTTAACAAAAATAATTGACTTCCATGAATTTGCCATGTAGATGTTGCTGCACCCCTTGCATCAGAAATTATGTTTTGATGAACTCCTGCAGCTGTGAGTTAAAGTGACATACTTACAAACAATGAAAGCCTAACATAGATATTTTATGCGAGCTAAAAATATGTCAGATTTCATAACATTCCCTCTGGAGAAATCCCTTTCCTTTATGCTTCTATGTGAAGAAAGGATGTGTTACGTCAGCAGGATAGCCCTTTAAACTGCCAGGAATTGGTTTTAGCAATCACATGTTCTCCTCTTGTTCGGGTGAACTTGATTTGAGTATCCATGAAATCCAAACACTGCAACTCTGCCAGCAACAGCTAAACCCCGTAACATGTAAAGGTGCAACCAGAAAGCTCTTATCATCTGCAGCCAACACCAACATTACATTACAAACGCTGGAGTCAATTTCTTTGATCTGTGCTCTGCGAGCAAGCAGAACATATTCTGGTCCAAGTGAGAAGCAAAGAGCACAGAGCAGAATGAGAAAATAGGTGGAAAAGACTTTGCTCTCTGAGGAAGAAGATGGTTCAACAGGGAATACAGCAAAGGTGTGCCAGACATGCTTGTCCAGGTCTAATGTCTCGTTTGCTGCTCATGATCATCGCTTACAAAAGAGTCTTGTGGGGCACAAGTGTAACTTGCCGAGTGTTGGCCACCCTAAAGACTGCGATTCAGAATAAATCAGTTTAGTGTTAGTTTTAATGGTTACTCCACATGTTTAATCAGTCTGAGCGAGCTACAGAAAATGTATTACGATAACTCACTGCAGGTGCACAGAAACATCTTTCTTCCTTTTGCTTTATATT
This sequence comes from Girardinichthys multiradiatus, assembly GCF_021462225.1. Taxonomy (NCBI): domain Eukaryota; kingdom Metazoa; phylum Chordata; class Actinopteri; order Cyprinodontiformes; family Goodeidae; genus Girardinichthys; species Girardinichthys multiradiatus. Next base: position 34,919,949 of record NC_061817.1, read on the forward strand.
GTGAGCTGACATTAAAGTGTACTCAATCTGAGCAAATTCAACATTTATAAGTCTGCATATTCAACAAAGGTTCTCCTGGGACTTGTTATTTATTACTCATGACAAGAAATGCTCATTAAACATTTGCCTGACAGAAAAAAAGATTGTTCTTCATTATTATTCTATTTGATATATGAATCTGTAAAAACATTAAACATTTAAAAAATGTTTATCATGTAGTTGCTTTGCTGTGGGGCCATCCACCCACAGTCAATAATTTCCCACTTTTAGCTTATCCACAGTCATGAATTTCATTGGAAACATCAGGATTTTTTTATTCAGGCAGCTGGGGATATAAACTGCAAGGAATAATCACCCGTTCCTAATATGCCTCTTGTCTCCTCAAACGCCATCATCTCATGATCTGCAGCATGTTGAAAAAACAGGCAGTGACAACTGATGACAGCACAGAGGAAATCAGGCACACTCAACAGAGCACAGCCAAACCGTTTAACATCACGGGCTGTGGGAATATTTTGATCTGCTTGGTTTAATCCAGGAGTTTCCAGGAATTAGAAAAAGAAAGAGCTATGATATGGAATATGATTACCCCTAGGAAAGACGTGTAAAAAGCTTAGAAATAAAACAGGAGTCTCACACTGAAATATTTATAGAGATTCAACCTTTAATTTAATTTATTCAACAGGTTTAACACCTCATATTCAGAAATAATTGTTTTTAAAAAATGAATGAAGTGCCTTTTTGCATGTTCATCCTCTGTTTTATAGGAGACCCACCTATAATTTTCCTACTGAAAATCTGGATCTTGGTCTTATCTCATCAAAGCACATGATTCTAGTTGGTCCCAGCAGAGTCCGGAAGACTTTATGTTTACGTTTGTGATGGTAGGACAGAAACGGCTTCTAATTGTTTTTTAAATATTTAACACCATCTGATTTTCAATCGGTAAAAAGTAAAAAATAATAATACAAAATGCATTGCATGTATTTTTGTTGTGATTTTAGTATTTTTATAATTTTATTAGATTAGATTAATCTGTGTTCCTTCAGCATGTCAATAAAAATTCAGCTTTTTTTTAACTCACTGCCACTGCAATTTAATTTCTGTTCCTCATAACCCTTCAGAATTCATGTTTTATTGCAGGTCACTCTTGAAAATGAGACTTCATGTCTTAATGAGACTTGTCTGTATAAATAAAAGTGAAATAAAAAAAACAAAATAGTTTTTCACTCCATGAATATATTTTTTTTATCTACTGTGGATCTAATCAACATGAAGGTGCATTAAGTGAAAGCCATTCAAGATGCTTGATAATCACCACAATCTGAAACATCCAAGGGGTCTAAAGGGTCGTGAAACATTATTTGCCCCATACAGATTTCCTCTCTGTTTGCTTTTTTGTCACACTTAAATATTTCAGATAATTCATATTTTAATATGAGAAAAGAGAGGGATAACCTGAATTAAATACAAAATGCAGTTTTCAAATTTTGATTAATCTGTTAAGGGTGAAAACCAACCTGGTCTTAAACCTAATGGCTGGTTGTGAACTCCTGGCAGTAAAAACTGCCAGGAAATGACAGTGAGTGTATGACATTGCTATGGACGACATTTGGCCCAATCTTCTTTGCAATATTGTTTTTATTCAGCTGCACAGAGGGTTTTGAAGCATGAATTTCCTGTTTGATCTAAACTGGATTTGAGTCCTGACTTTGACTAGGCTACTCCAAAATATTCACTTAATGCTGTTTCTTTTAACCATTCATGGTGAACTTGCTGATGTGGATCACTGTCCTGCTGCATAAACCAAGTGTACCCGAGGTTAAGGTCACAAACTGGTGGCCAGCCATTGTCCTTCAGGATTTTCTGCAAGGAAAATCCTGAAATCTGCAAGGATGGATCCATCCATCAATTACAGCGAGTCATCCAAATCCTGAAGCAGCAAACAGCCCCAGACCATCACACTACCACCACCATGTTTGATTGTAAGTATAATGTTCTTTATTTGAATTACTGTGTTAGATTTAGGAGTGCACATCTTACAAAAAAGTTCAACTCTTGTCAGTCCAAAGAACATTTTCCCCAAAGGTCTTGGGGATTGTCAAGCTGCTTTCTGATGAATATAAAACAGGCATTTGTTTCCTTTATGGTCAGCAGTTCTTTACGTCTTGGAACCATGGAAGCCCTTTTCTCCCAGCCTCTTTTTTGTTGTTCATGAACACTGATCTAAACTGATGCCTTCAGTGCTTTGGATGTTCTTCTGGGTTCATTTATGCTGTCAGACAGGTTCTGTTTAAGCGATTTCTTGATTCTACAGATCAGGTAATGAAATTAACTAAATTGTTGTAATTTAAAGTTAATTCAGAATTGGGCTAATACTCACTCAGTTAGTTTAGAAGGTTTTGTAATAGATAAAATCATTATTTGATAGCTGCAAAACTGAATAAATCAAATCCTTTAAAGTGTTGTATATCAGGATTTCTTTGCAAAATTAAGCTGCAGCTAATTTAAAGGTTCGGGGAGTCTAATAGAAATGATTTAAGAATGTAAATGTTGCAAATAAATGAGGCAATATAGATTAATGGCATATTTTTGATGTGGAACCACTTGTATATCATACACTATTATTTTTGCATGATCTTCAGATGTTTTTGACATCCACATGATTAAACGAAGCACAATGTTCCTCGTTTTGTGGAGGGACTCATTAATTGTTCCTTTTCCAAAGTCTTAATCACCAAAACCAATTATGTTAGGCCAGTGGCTTTAACACCCCTTGTTATGAAAGTATTTAAGAAATTAATTACCAGGTCCAACAATTAATTGTTGGACCTGGTACAGGAGAATTTTGATCCTTTCCAGTTCGCTTATAGCTCAGAGGTGTAGAGGATGCAATAGGGACACTTTTAAACATCATTTTGTAACAACTCGAAGGAGCTAAGATCTAGCTTAGACTAATTTTATTCACCTTTCTTTGGCTTTTAATTGCATTCAGCCTCACATTTTACCACACAAACTAAAGAACTCCTTTAATGTTTTATTTCCTGGTTGATGGATTTTTCTAACATTGAGGACACAGGTCAGAGTGAACTGTGTTTTATCTAATCCCCTCCATTTTTCCAATGGTATTCCCCAGGCTTGTGTTCTTTCCCCTCTTTTATTTGTTTTATATCCAAAAGACTTCCCGAGCCATCACAAATTAAACAGTTTCCTGTTTAAATTTCAGTGTGGAGAAAACAAAAGAAATGTGCAGACTCTGGAAAAAAGCCTACAATGATCTCTTCAGTAGCAATCAGTAATCAAACTGTCGAACTGGTGCCATGGTATAAATATCCGGGGGTGGTTATTTAATGACATGTTGTGTTTTGAGCCCCAGGTGGAGTCAGTGGCACCAAAAGTCCCACCAGCGTATACACTTCTAATGTCATTTCTGTTTTATTGAGGATACTTTATTCTTGTTTTACTGAGTCTGTTCTTACCTTTTCTTTTATCTACAGATAGGGGTCACTTTCAGTCGAAAACAAGAATTGTCTGCAGGGTACTGTTAACGTATGCAGGAAAGTTGCTGCCATACCCCTGAGTGAACTTTGTGACTTCTACAACACCAGATGTCTAAAGAAGGATAAAATCATCTTGGCTGAGTGCAGCCATCCTTTATGGGGAGAATTTTCCCTGCTGCCTTCAGGAAGGAGGTACAGGATGCCACGCTTTGGACTGAAAATACCTTTTATTTCTGCTGCTGTGAGTTTGGTGAACTCAGACTGTTTATTTTTCTAATGTTGTTGTTATTGTGTGCTTGTTTTAATGTGACTGCTGCCTGCACAACAAATTGCCCCTCAGGGATAATAAAGTTTACCTTTGACCTTTGTATAGCTGTGCTAAAATACCTAAAGTCATATATGGATCCATCCAGTGTGATGCTTACTCATAAATAAACACCTCCTGTTTCGCTCGGGATTTTACCAGCTGACTTTATATTATGGTGCTAAAACTGAGCTCTCAGTGCTAATAAAAGACACAGAGACAGTAAATGGCATCTGCTCCGTGTATGTGACGCATCCAGCAGCGACACAGTGGGAATCATGCACCTCCACACTCAGTCCCATCTCCCACAGAAGCTCATGGCTTCTGTGTTTGTTTCATCTTTCAGCCCTACCCTCCTCGTCAGCTGGCTTCTCTGAATAATTGGAAAGAAACACTAAACTTGGTGATGATGATGATGATGATGATGACAGGAAAGATTAGGACGTCTGGTGGGGTTTCTCTTACCCTTTTTGTCTGAAAGTAAGAACAGTAAAAACATGCATCTGAAATGTGTCTGCAGATGTTATTCTGACCACAAAGTAAACCAAGAAAGGTCTAAATTACACTGGACTCCCTTGTAAACTCAGGTTAGGTGCCATTAAGACACTTACCAGCAGGGGCTGCTGCAGCCTTATAACCCTCAGCTTCTGCAATTAAACAATTATGCAAATTAATTTGTACATCCTCATTATTTCATATCATGAAGCACCAGCAGCACTGGGTTTGCACAGTCACATTAAAAATGCCGGGACTCAGTGAAGTGTTTGAAGAGCCACATCTTGTGATCTGAATGCTCAAGAGACCCAAGTAATTATTACCAAAAATACCTCATCTTTTCTATAAATAACTAAGGGCACTTATCAGTTTAGTTATATGAAATACAGAAATGGAATAAAAAAAAGTACTTTCTCTTTTAAATGTAGAGTTTTATGTATTGGTACTTGTTAAAAACATAATCTGGTCTTTACCAGCATCTAAAACTATTTAAATCTAACCTCAAGTGAAAAAATGCACCGTACTTAATTACTTAATAAACAAAGATGAAGCTGAAATGGTAAAGCTGTGAATAGAAAATGAGTCAATACAATAACATTTAAAAACAATCTTCTTCTAATCAAACGCATTGATCAACAGGTCATTTATCAGTGTGACTGATAAACAGCTACAACATGAACTATAAAAGCAGAGATTGTGACAGTTTGCTGCTCTGGAGGCGTGTTTTAACACAATGTCAAGATGGAAGAACATCAGCAATAACCTTAAAGAAGCAGTTGTTGCTGCTCATCAATCTGTGAAGAATTATAAGACCATTTTCAAACAATCCAAAGTCGTTTTACAGAGAGATAGATTCGTTTAAAGTAAAAATATTAAAGACTGCTTCTAATCTTCCATTTCAGCACAAGATCAGACTGTTGAAGGCCCAGAGAATTTGCAAATAAAAACCGAGAGACTTAATCTGAGACTCTACAGGCATCAGTAAGGATGTTAAATGTTAAAGTTTGGAAAAGACTGAACAAGCGTGGGAAGTTTGGAAGAGTGGAAGGACAAAGCCTCCTCTCTAAAACAAATATGGAGGGACAACTTCTGGAACAAGGTCCTTTGGAAAGAGGAGATTAAAATAAAGATATTTGGTGAAAATCAGAAATCAGCAGAAAAATCTACTTTCAGCTGTCAAGCATGGTGGTGGAGGGCTGATGATTTGGGCTTGTTATGCTGTCACAATGAACTCCTCTGTATACCAGAGTACTCCAGAGTTAAATGTAAGGCAATCTGTCCAGTAGCTGCAGCTTAACCCTGACCTGGGACATAAACTGGACAATGATCCCAAACACGGTCAAAGTTTCAGACCTCAACCCTGACACAACTGAAGTGCTGTGGTAGAACCTTTAGAGATCTGTGTGGAAATGGACGTGTGCAAACCTTAATGAACTGAAGCAGTTGGTTTTGGTTGGTCTGATAAATCCTGTGGTCTGCAATCCAGCAGCAGTTCCGGTTGATAAGTGTGAAACAAAAACCAGTCAGTTAGTGTGAACGCCTGGTCTTCTCGAGATCTATGCCGACTGTGAAAGTCATGGAGTGTGACTCCAGCTCTTGTGTTGTGAGGAGAATGCTCTGGGTTGTCCCTTCTTTGCACACACCTGTGTTATTCCAGCAGCAAACTGGCCAAACATCTGCTTGTGTGGAGGAGCTCATACTGATGATCAGATAATCAGTGCATTTAATTAGCAGCGCCTGGCTCAGCTTATACCCAGATGACGGCTTTTCCATTTCCCTAGAGAGAATAACAGAGTGGAATCTGTTTATTATTATTACATTCATCTTTGTTTTAAGAACCTGGTAAAGAGAAGATTGTTTTTATTGCTGATGTTTTTCCTTCTTGGCATTGTGTTAACACACCTGGTTCTGGTTCTTTTCCTCTTAAATCCCATAGAGGGCTGTTTTTTTAGTTTTGGGTTTGGCTTTGGACAGTGTGTACTCATTTGAATATTTCTAAAACATTGAAGTTAAGTTCAAGTAATTTTGGTACCTGGTAAAGATGAGATCATTTTTAAAACTCCCCAAAATTATAAAAGGGTGTACTTTCTTCCCCTGGATTGTAGAAGGCAAACTCACTACAGAGTGGGAAAAAATAATCCTAACAGTACATAAAACTACAGTTTAGAATAAACAGTTTGACTTCTTCCTCATGCACCTCTTCTTCATCTCTGCAGGGATCGCCTCTGGCAAAAGGGAATATTGGATTTTAACAAGGGAAAAGAGCATGATCCAAATGAGCCGAGTTTACACAGACAGGGAGGCTGAGATAAATATAAGTAAATTTTTACAGAGATCATGAGGAATAATTGAGCTTTAAATTTTTCCGAAAGGCCCGGCCTCATGACAAATGTGCTTTTGATAGGATAAAGCACATCAAAGTTCCAGGATCCCAAAATCTAGGTTACTTTAGAAGCCTGAGGATGTCTAATGAGATGGAAGATTAGGAAGAAGTTTCTGTCTGCCAGGAAAACGAAACCCCACAGCTGCGTGGTAATAATTTCGTTTTGGCAGCATTCACCATCTATCCATTTGAACCAGCTATTTTAATCATTTTATGGGTTTGTGATCTCATTGGGGCTATGTTTAAATGGGAAAAAAACGCTTCAGTTCCTTACTTTGCAGCTCGGTGGGATAAAGGGCTGAGTTGCAGTAATGGATGAGGACATCTCCTTGACTGCTATCATCTCTCCAAACCAACAAACCCAAGCCACAAACTGGATCTGTCGCATCCCAGGGGTCCACTTAACAGTGAGGGTAAGATATCGAGGCCCTGGCTTGGATCTCCTTTCAAGGCACGCCATGTCTGGCATAATGGTGAGGAGGTAACACGTCTATTTTGGAGGGTTTATTTTTCAGGTCACAATCTCCTAAAGCTGCTGTCAGCATTTCAGTCCTGCAGCCAATCTGTGGCTCATCTGGCAATAAGACCTTGTTGAGGTTCCTGCTGAAACATCTCTTCCACGTTTCACTAGAAATGAAAGGAGACTCAGCTTCAAATTCTGGATTATTTTCCTAGACTTCAGGGGATTTTTTTTTTTAGCAATTTTGATATGTAATCTAGCTTAGAATTGCAACAGGAGGAGACAACAGAGACATTAAATAAATTAATGAAAATCACCATGGAAACCACCTTGTGATGACTTTAGATATTTGATTAACAATGTAACTGATTCACAAAAGACATCTGAAGTACCAAAAGTGTCCCAGCGGTGTCTCGTTGTGAACAGAATATGCCTCAAAGTGAGAAATTACATAGCAAAGCTTTGTAAATTGTAACCAGAGCCCTCTGCTTTATATCAAAGTGAACTAAAACGTATTTCCTCAAAAAACAGTTTCCATGGCTACTGCACATTTTTCATGTAAAATGTCAAGACTTTTCCAAACTTTTCCAGACTCAAAAACTGTTATCAGTCATTTTTGCACATTTTAAAGTGTAAATATGTGTATATACTGAGGAAGGAAGGAAGGTAGGTAGGAAGGAAGGAAGAACCAAAATAGGGAAAGATGGAAGAATGTGAGGACAAAAGGACAGAAGTAATAAATTAATGAAGAGGACATAATGGCACACAAACCAGAGTCACACAAACACATATGAAGGGAGACACAAAGAAGAATGAAAGCACATGAAAAAAATGACAAAGGAAAGACAGATTAAAAAGGGAGGAAGGACGCAGATGCAGGAGCAGACCAATCAAGCTGACACTGGTGAACATCCAGGGATCAACCATCTATATAACCATCACTGCTCCCAACAAACACAGTAAACTGTTTACATCATATTGTTATAAATAATCTGATTATACACAAATATACATGAGCTGTCAGGATCTGGGTTTGTGTTGGTGTTTGTGTTTGTGCTTCCTACATGTGCTCATTCTCAGGTGGTGCTGGAGTTCTCAGGTGTGCTGGGTGACAGGTGCGACTTATTCCACTGATTACTCTGAGGAGTACTTAAGCAGGAGGCTGCCAGCACTTTGATGCCAGAGTGTTTTGCCACCAGTGGTACAAGCTTGAGCCAAACACTAAGTTAATGCTTTGTACTTCAACCTCGTGTAACTTTGTTTTTGCTCCTTTGCAGATTTTGAAAGCCTAAGCTTTGGATCTATGTCACTAAGTTTGACTACGTTTCTGGAGGTTATTCTGGATGATCAAGCCTGCCTACGTTTTGTGAATTTCTATCCAATCATCTGTCTTCATTTGGACAGTTTTCCTGCTCCTGTCGTCTCCTGGACCAAGCTGTAAGCATAACCTGTCCACCCTCCAACATAAACCTCCAAACACCAAAATCATTACTGTCCGCTCCGATGTCACACCGAACAACACCCAGGAGACCTTCTATGGACTCGCCCTCACTAAGCCTGGATCCTGAATCTCTCTACCCCAGGCGACCTGACCACAGGTATTTAGTAAGCCGTACTCACGCTCATTTAGGTTTAATGTTCTTAGTTATGTTTACTTTCTGTTTCCTCGTATTTATCCAATCTCTTCCCCTCTCTCCTTACAGTGAGTTTTTCGACCATTACGTTCCTGATTATCACCCTCAAAATAAACTACCTTTCATTCATTCTGTTCTCCGGAGTGCTCTCTGTATGAGGGTCAGATCTATTGCTAACATAATGACAGAACACTCTGGCCAACAAGACCCAGCAGAAGCACTTCGTAGAACCCTCTCTGAGCATGCTAACCAGATCCATTTTCATGATTCTTCTCTCCGTTCACTTTCAGAGCAACAAGGTCAGACAAATCAACAGTTAGAACAGATAGCCTCCATGTTACAACAAACCCTAGGTACACCATTCTCCGCACCTGCAGAGGGCGCAACTGCTTTTCCGTTATCCCAGCAGTTACCGCATTCCCGTGACGTTACTTCCCCTAATCCAGAGAAATTTTCTGGTGAGGTGAACAATTGTGGGGGATTTTTTTCTTCAGTGTTCTTTGGTTTTCAACTAATCCCCTCGCTCTTTTCCCCATGATGAAGTAAAGATTTCGTATATTATTGGATTACTGACTGGCAAAGCTTTACAGTGGGGTGAAACCCGGTTTCCTGATTGCAGGGAATTTGGTTGTACTTTCGATGAGTTTGTTAATGAGTTTAAGAAAATCTTTTCCCCGTATTAGACAAGTCAAGTGCTGGCCGACAGTTGAGAGCATTAAAACAACGTCTCAGACCCATTACTAATTTTTCAATTGAATTTCATACATTAGCAGCCATGTCAGGTTGGAATAATGAAGCCGTAAAAACTACCTTTTTGCATGCCTTAGATGATTCACTAAAAGATGAATTAGCAATGATTGACGTACCACCTACATTGGATGAGGTCATTTCTTTAGCAACACGAGTTGACAACAGAATAAGAGAGAGAAGGAAAGCTAGAGCAAACAGGTCAAGATACAACTCCTGGTTACAGAGATTTACTCCAACCTACACCAAAGTTTCACCTCAGCCACCATTTTCTGAGCCCGAGCGCATGTTAGTGGGGCGCACACGTCTCTCCTTTGAAGAGAGACAGAAACGCAGAGTATCCAAACAGTGTTTTTACTGTGGTTCCTCAGATCATTTCGTAGCAACTTGTACTGTCTGTCCTGGGCCGTTAAACGACAGGGTCCACCGACCTTGAAGGGGCAGTTGGTGGACCATGCTCAGATTGTCAAAGCCCCCAGATTCAGTTTATCTGCCAACCTTATAGTGAACCAGTATACCATGAACCTACCTGCTCTCATTGATTCAGGCTTATCATTTGGTGAGGATTCGCCAGGGGGATGAGTGGAAGACGGCTTTCAAGACTGGACCATTTTGAATATCTGGTTATGCCCTTTGGACTTTGTAATGCACCTGCCATTTTCTAAGCCTTAGTTAACGACGTTCTCAGAGATTTTTTTAACATTTTCGTTTTTGTATACTTGGATGACATTCTGATTTATTCAAGGAACATTCAGGATCATCGCAAGCACGTTCGTCAAGTTCTTCAGCGTCTTCTGGAAAATCGCCTGTTCGTAAAAGCCGAGAAGGGTGAGTTTCACCAATCCTCAATCGCTTTCTTGGGCTACATCCTTGAGGGTGGACAGGTACGTTCAGATCCAGAGAAGATAATGGCTGTACTGGAATGGCCTGTGCCAGACTCACACAAATCTTTACAGCGTTTTTGAGGATTTGCCAACTTTTACAGACGTTTCATCAAAGACTATAGTATCATTGCTGCACCTCTAACTGCTCTAACTTCCTCCAAGATCTCTTTCTCCTGGTCATCGGAAGCCGAAGCAGCCTTTCAAGCCCTCAAGGAGAGGTTATCCCATGTACCCATCTTGGTCCATCCAGACCCTACTAAGCAGTTCATCTTAGAGGTCGACGCCTCAGACTCTGGAGTTGGAGCAGTGCTTTCACAAAACTCAGGAGAAGCGAGACTGCACCTTGTGCTTTTTTTTTCTCGCAGGTTTAGTAATACTGAAAGAAACTACGACATGGGAGACAGAGCTGCTGGGGATAAAACTGGCCCTTGAGGAGTGGCGCCACTGGCTTGAGGGAGCCGAGCATCCCATTCAAGTCTGGACTGACAACAAGAAATTGGCTTACCAACAATCAGCTAAAAGAGTGAACCCACAGCAGTCTTGTTGGTCCTTATTTTTCTCTTGCTTTAATTTATGTATTTCTTTCAGACCCAGATCAAAGAATACCAAGCCAGATGCCCTCTCCAGACAATTTGCCTCAGATGATTCGGTGAAGGAACCCGTGCCCATCTTACAGCCCAGTTGGACAGTTGGCGCACTCAGATGGGTGATTGAGGATACGGTACTAAGGACCCAACAACTGGAACCAGACCCTGGTAATGGCGCACCTAACTGCATCTATGTCCCATCAAAAGTACGTACCAGGTTAATAGATTTGCATCACACAGCAATGTTTTCTGCCCATCCTGGGGTTAGTAGAACCATTGCATTGGTTCAAAGAAGGTTTTGGTGGCCGTTGATCCACAAGGATGTAAAGGAGTTTGTTCAGCCTTGGGTTACTTGTGCCAGAAATAAGTCTTGCAACCAGTCCCCTGCGGGTCTCCTCCAACCTCTCAACATCCCTAGTCAACCCTGATCTCACATAGCTTTGGATTTCGTTACTGGACTTCCCCTCTCCTCAGGTATGACAACAGTTTTCACTATTGTGGACCGCTTCTCTAAAGCATGTCATCTTATTCCCCTCAGAAAACTTCAGTCAGCCTACAAACAGCCAAGCTCCTCACTAAACACGTTTTTCTTCTCCATGGCATCCCACAGGACATCCTATCAGATCGAGGCCCACAGTTCATCTCGCAGGTTTGGAAACAGTTTTGTTTAGCTCTCGGAGCTAAGGTTTCATTAACCTCAGGTTACCACCCTCAGTCCAATGGTCAAACCGAAAGGCTAAATCAACAACTGGAATCCACCTTAAGATGTCTCACATCCACTGACCGCTCTGATTGGTGCTCATACCTACCTTGGGTGGAGTACGCATTAAATTCTCAAATTTCCTCTGCCACTGGGCATTCTCCTTTCGAGGCCTCCCTTGGGTATCAGCCACTGCAGTTTGCAGCTGATGAAAGAGATATCACTGTCTTCTGTCCATCAACACATCCACCGCTGCAAGAGCATTTGGAACTCTACCGTCCAGAGCCTACACCGTACGGCTGATCAGAACAAACACTTTGCTGATCGTAAATGTAGACCCGCACCTGAATACCAGCCTGGACAGGTGTGGTTGTCTGCGCGACATGAATCCCGGAAGTCTATGTCACGAAAGCTTTCCCCTCGTTTCATTGGTCCCTATGAGATTGAAACTATTATTAGTCCATCTGCTGTTCGTCTCCGTTTGCCTGTAAGTCTTTGTATCCATCCTACATTTCAAGTTTCCCAGATCAAACCTGTGGTCTCCAGTGACAAGTAAGAACTTGCATCTGCTATGTTTGTGTATTTTTTTCTGATTTTTTTTATATTGTTAGCCTCATAGCATAATAGCCTGAGTCACATTTGCCAAAATAGGACTCAAGCAATTATGCTATGAGGTTGAGGATATCTGACTGCACAGTCTCGCGTTTATTTTTATTCTGTATTGTTATGACCTCAAACCAAACTTCTTAAATTTTTGTGAAGGTGTGTTGATTTCAAGATTAACTATTGTCAGAGTTATTTAACTTAAAATAAGAGAAATTCATATTTTGATAGAAATAGTTACACAAATGTTTATGACATGAAATTTGTTTTTTAGCTGTTCCAAATTGGAATCCAGTTTCAAAATTTTTTTTAGGACTCTCAAAGGATATATTAATTTTGTTTGTGAGAAAAATTGGAAACAAATGTTAAATCTACCCTTGATGCTGTATTATAAGCTGGGCAGCTACAGTGCGTGAGCTGCAAGCTATGACAACCTAGCATGTAAACAGAGACACGTACAGCACTAAGCTGTTTTTTACAGCGCCCGCGAGGGGACATGGGGGACTTTTTTTCTTTTGCGTACCCACGAAATACTTTTGCATTCGCTCGCAGTACTTTTGCACCCCCACACAATACTTTTGCACCCCCACACAATACTTTTGCACCCCCACACAATACTTTTGCACCCCCACACAATACTTTTGCACCCCCACACAATACTTTTGCACCCCCACACAATACTTTTGCACCCCCACACAATACTTTTGCACCCCCACACAATACTTTTGCGTTTGCTCGCAAAACGTTTGCGTTTGCTCACAAAACATTTGCGTTTGCTCGCAAAACTTTTTGCGTTCTCACGCAATAGTCTTTGCATTATCTCGCAATACTTGTGGGAGACCCGTTTTTGAGATTTATTGAGTTTATTTTGAAATCGGCCTTAAATAAAAGGATCTTCAATCAGACCTAAAGACAGTTATTATCCACATGCTGTCAAACTGCTGAACTCTGGACAATAATTCAGCACGAAACCACGTCTGTGACACTTTATTTGCTTATTGCTGCTGCATGATGTGTACTTTTTTGCACGCCACTTTTGTTTTTACAGTGATTTGAACGGTTCTTCTTATCCTAAGCATTTAATAGCATTGTTGACTGCGTGTTAACCTGCATATAACAATAAACCATATCAATGTTTGTTTTGTGAGCAGTTTGTCAAATGTGCTGCTGTTCCAAAATGCACAGCTTTCTCAAGGTGATTAACAACTTTTGCGAGCGAATGCAAAAGTATTGCATGGGGACACAAAAGAAAAAAAATTCTCCCATGTCCTCTCGCGGGCTCTGTAGTTTTTAGCCAGTTTTGGAGTAAATTCTGTACAAGTGTTGGAGCTGCAGAAGTTCTTTCAAAGACATTGCAGTGATAACTTCAGTCACTGGATCTTCAGCTGATTTGCTCAGTGCAGAAATGGTACAGAACTCTACTACATCACAACAGAAAATAATTCTAAATTTCCAATTTTCTTTATACATGGCATTTCTTTTAATAATGTATGTTAATCTGAACGGCCTATAAGACGTTTTGCCTCATAGGAAAACATGTTTATCTCACTTTCCTCAGACTTGAAGCAACCTTTACAGCCACCTGTCTTGGCTCTACAAAGCAGTGCATGATTTAAGCAACTAAACAAATTAATAAGAAATGCAAATCTCTAAAATCTAGTCATTCATATTGGAAAGGAAAATATTTTTCAGTCAGTCCTGTTTTAGAAACAGGATCCTTTCCTCAGTAAACAAACTCTTTTCGTCCTGCAGCTGAGCGCTGTCTCACACAGACTCTCAGCAGTCACTGTATATTTTCCTCCATTACTTCCAGCAACATTTTTAGACCAGGAAATTGAGTTTCCCTAAAAGACATTTTTAGAAAGTCAAGGTCACTGCTACCTTCTCTAATGCATGATTACATGGGGACTTTATACATGTTATCAGGATCATCCTTCATATCTAATTTATAAGGTTTTGCTCGCTCTGCATTGCCTATTATCTCCCATTTGGATAGCTTGCGAGGCAGTGTCTGGCTGATTTATTTTTATATGTCCCAGGTGTAACATTTGATGCAGATGATCAAAGAGGAAACACAATGTCAAAAGCACCCGAGAAAATATATAAACATGTCCAAAACAACTCCAAAAGGCAGTGAGAGGTAGTTTAAGAGATAATTGCTGACAAAAACAGTTAGGCTCCCAGATGGAAATGCAGAATTTGGTACACATGCAGACTATTGAGTGTTGCTGTGTTGCCCTGCGATGGACTGACAACCTATCCAATGTGTACCCCGCTTCTCGCCCGTAGTCTGTTGCAGATAGGCACTAGCCCCCTCTTGACCCTGCAAGAACAAGCGGGTCTTGACAAAGGATGGATTTTGGGACCACTTGAGGCTGTTTTGTTTTTCCCCCACAGGGTCAGATGATCCTTAGATATTAAAACTAACAATCAAAAAAATAATACAGTGATGTCACAGTAAATTAAACTTGCAGGGAGCTGCAGTAATAAGCTATTTAATTATTTGTGTCTTCTTGTGGTTGGTGTGGCATGTTGTGTGAATGTAGAAACTAATGAAGTTTAACAAGGGGAGCGGAGTCTCAGTGAAAGTCATAACTGGGTATTGTGAATGTTCCTGCTGAGTCATTGTCATTATTTCAGTCTCAGTCATTGTACTTGCTAGGGATCTCACAGGGATTCCTGCTCTCCATTTTCTCTCGTCCTACATCCCAAACATCTTCTGTTCAACTCGTAAGGGGATTTGGGGTCTTATTTGTGGCATTAGCCCGGCTTTGAAAAACTCAATCAGCCGCTCAAGAATGTAAACAATTCTACCAATGGCACGGTTACTCTTAATAACACACATTAAACAGTGCCAGAAGGAGCAGCACAAATCACTTAAGCAAACAAGCATGGAAAATCCTTTTAAAAACCATTTTCTACCAGACAGTAAGATTAAAACACATCGTTCAAAATGTGCTCCTAAAACATATGAGTTCACTGTCATTTTAAATAATGCTGTTTTACCCAGCAGGTCAAGAAATTACATAAGGAGTATACAGTTATTTGCAAAAGTTTTCATACCCAGCCACAAACTTCAGTGTCTTTTATTGTGATTTTATGTTAAAGAGCAACACTAAGTAGGGGATAATTAACTATGGAAGAAAACTGAAAAAATGTATTCAATGTAACACCCCTAAATAAAATCCAGTGCAATTAATTGCCTTTAAAGGTCACCTTGTTAGTAAATAGAGTCAATTTGTGCCTAATTTCATCTCAGCATACAGTAACTCCAGGTGTTCTGTTTCATCCCTACTGTGGGAAACACCGGTGACAGCATTATGCTGTGAGGATGTTTTTATCAGCAGCGACATTGAAGATGGTTCAGAGTTAATGGGATGAAAAATGGAGCTAAACACAGTTCAGCCCTGGAACACAACCTGCTTCTGCTGGTTCACCTTCGGTCTGCGAAATGACTTTAAACGAACAGCCAGCGCTACAGAAAGATGGTTTGTCTTAAAGCATATTCTTTAGAATGGCCCAATCAAAGTTTAAATCTAAATCTAACTAAGAATCTGTGGCAAAACTTGAAAATTGCAGCTTAGAGAATAATTTGTTCCGCTGTTTTGCAAAGCATGAGCAAAGATTTCAAATCTGTAAATATGCAACAACTATTAGTCTTGTAGTTGTAACTGCAGCAAACAGTGATTCAACAAACCATTAACCCAAGGGAGGTTGAACACACCACACTTTTCAGATTTGTATTTGCACAAAGATATTAAAAAACAGTTATAATTAAGCATCAAGCAATGTTTTGATTCTTCTCTAATCATCCTCTGACCCTCATGAGAGCCTCTCTTCCCCTGCAGTAGACTGTTAGTACACAATCGGCACAACTATGACCCTGGAACTCTCCCTGCTAGGATGCTAACAGTAAACATAAAGGCTGCAGATTTGTCTGTAAGTATCTATCTATCTTCCACCCTTCATGCTATGGACTAACCTTACCCAGCAGGGGTAAGGTCTGTTTCCCTGTTAAATGGATAATATATCTTCCTTTTTGCTTAATGTAAATCCTCACTCTCAGCAGGTTTTATCCCACTGTTTTTTTGTCCTACTTTAATCTGATTCCATGCTCTTCTAAAGGGAAAAAGAACAGAGCAGAAGGAAGAATAATAATGTTCTTTACTATATGAAATATATTCTACATAGCTATGTTGTGATATGGTTTTGACCTTATTGTGCTCAGTTTAGATCACCTTGTAACTATCAATACCTACTTGAAATATAAACTAAACTAAATAACTATTTTTTTTTCATCTCCAAAAGTCCATCTCTGCTATATGTTTTAACCTCTGGGGACTATAACATGGTTCAGGCTTACTGTATAATAAAACTAAAGTCAATACATGATAAAAGCTTAGTTAGCAGAGAAAAGCAGATGACTCAGGGATTTATCAATGAAATACTGAAAATGTATTCATACATACTTAATTACTCAAGTGTATAACAGTCAGTGCAGTGGTGTATTATTAAATGCACAGATCAAACTTACAGTTTCTTCCCACCAAAGAGGTATTTTATTTTTTTGTGACATAAAATTTACAACAAATTTTAGCTGCTCCACTGCGTTTTAGACTTCAAATATTGTAACATAAATAAGTGTAGTGTCAAGGTGTGGTTTGCGGGCGGACCAAAGTGCAGACAAGAGCTGGGCAGCAACATGTTGTAAAAGGTTTTCAGCTTTATTTCCAGAGGTTTTCAAAAGAACCAAACAAGGCACTGCAGATACAAACAAAAGTCCAGATCCAGAAAACTTACAAGAGGTTCTGCAGGAACATGGAAAAACTCAGCACAAATACGTGGGTAAAGAACGGGGTATGACAAACACAAGGAACCAGCAACAAACAATGACACAAAACCAACTTATATACTGAGGGATAACAAAGGGCAGGTAATAAGAGAAAACAGGGAACAGGTGTGACAAGGAGGCAGGGAAGCAGAAGGAACAGGTGAAACCAAATGCAAAGACTGAGGATGGGCAAAGTAACTAATAAACAAATAAACAGAAACACAGACCAAGCAAACCTATAGACACAGATAAATAATCAAATGGGGAATAAGAAAACTAGAATAATCATGACTAAAGTAAACAGAGAAACTAGAGGGAACATAGGAACAACAATAACAACCTGAGAACAAACAAAGAACCCATAAAGAAAACCTGAATACAAAAGTAAACAAACCTAACCACACTGACTGAAATAACTGGAAAGGAAACAGAAAATAAACTAGTAAACAAGAAGAGTGCAAAGGAACAAATAATAAAACACAATTAAACACAAAGATACTAAAGAGAAATAAAACTACAGAATCCAGGGAAGACCAAGAACTATAATAATTACAATAATAATAATAATAAACCATACAAAGTAATAAGAAAACAGCCATAAAAGAACTTAAGAAGTAAACAAAAGGAGGTGGAAGAGGGAGAAAAGAAAACATGATACAAAAACCAAAATAGAAACGTCTAAGCAGAAGGTAAACAAACACAAAGCCACAAACAAAGTCCAAAAATGTCACTCCTTGACATGTAGGAACTATTAGCTACTTTAAATGACCTTAATGCCCACAAAGCAACCAGTCTTGGAAGTCATGAATAACCTTAATTCCATCTGAAGCATGAATTACACATTTCAACTGAGCTGCAATTGGACTTAAAAAGATTTGTCATTGGATGTCTCATCATTAGTGGACTAAACTTAAAATAAAACAAAGCAAGCTTAATTTTCTTGTAGACAAAGCAAACAAACAATAAAATCAATTGTTAACCCACTTGTTGTTGACAGGAACAAGAGCTTTTTTCTACAAAACAAAGCTGATTAAAGCGTAAAAATAATCAAGTATCTGTTTAATTCACAGATGTCTAAAGGAAAGTTATTTTTCTGATCTAATTGGGGGTTTTAATGCTGGTTCTAATAGTCACTTTGAGGGGGAAACGTTTGAGAGAGAAGAAACATGAAGAAGCGCATTTATGTTATTTTCACACTTAAAATCTCTTAAAAACTACAAAAATAGTAGTAAATTATTCTATATTATCATATGAACTCTGCTCAGAGGTTGGGTTGAAAACCTTACCTTGTTAACAACGAACCACTGTGTCGGACTAGGTTTCTTTACCTGTTAAACTGTGAAGTATTGATTGCCAAAATGTAAACCAGAGATCATTC
Organism: Girardinichthys multiradiatus; assembly: GCF_021462225.1. Lineage (NCBI taxonomy): Eukaryota > Metazoa > Chordata > Actinopteri > Cyprinodontiformes > Goodeidae > Girardinichthys > Girardinichthys multiradiatus. The sequence continues at coordinate 34,938,455 of NC_061817.1, forward strand.
AGATATAGACCACACAAAACATCAGAAAAATATGATGGAAAGTAAAACATTTTATGTTTTAGGTAATACTACTGTTAGCTTCTGTTAGCTTGTGTAGATGTCACAGTGCTGAGACTGTCTCTGTTGTTTTAAACTGAGAAACAGCTACTGCTTCAATAATATGATTCTTATTTTAAAACATTGCGAGCCTACTTTATTTAGAGCCAAAGGCTATGGTATAATTTTATTTCACATTGTTTGGCAATATATTAAAAAACAAACAGAAGCAACTCTTAATGCATCGGAAAAACCAGAAGATTAACATCACAGTGCTCTCTTTGTCTCTTTCCTACAGACTCACTTTTGAAGGGAACCTCAGTGGAACGTGCTGCATTAATCTCTCCTGACATTCCCTTCTTCCTCAGCTGTAAACGTCTTCTCCTTCTTCGATGAACAAAGCCAAGAAAGGCCTTTTTGAATATATGTTTGAATATGTTGAGAGTCTGATTCATCTACACTAAGCAAAAGAAGGAGCTGATTAACCCTCCTAGATCCCTGGACTTCTCTTGCATTAAAGGTCTACCATAACTTTGGCTGCATTCATGCAAATGGCATTTTAGCCAGGTTATGTCTTTTTGGGTGAAATTAATTTTGTACGTTTAGTTGTTTATAGGTGAATTCTTCTTCTTCTTCTTCGTGTGAGAGGAGTGTGAGTGGAAGAGCGGAGGAAGAGCGAGAGTGTGAGTGTCTTTTTTTTCTCTTTTGGGTGTTTATTCTAAACTGTTTCACTGGGTGTTGTATATATTAGTCGTTTAATTGTTCTTTTGTTTTTTTTTTTGTTTGTTTGTTTGGTGGTCTTGGTGTTTGTAGTTCGGGTGTGACCGTCAGGGTCTCTCCCTGACTGGTCGGCGTCTTAGGACGCCATGGTGGGTGGTGGCACTGGAGGTTTATCCGCGCTGACGCGGAGGAACGGCATCAAGGTGGGTGCCGGGTCATCGTGCAGCGTGGAGGATGTTTGTTTAGCGGTAGGTGAGATTATTGGTCATGGGTCCATTAAATCTGCGGCCCGAATGAATGGAGCGGTGGTTTTGTTTGTAGAGAAGGTGGAGCAGGCCCAACAGCTTTTCGAGTCAGGCCTTTCGGTAAATGGTTTATTTTTACAAGTATCGCCACTCACCTTACCTGCAACAAAAATAACTTTGTCAAATGTTCCACCGTTCATTTCTGATGATTTTTTGATTAAGGAACTGTCGAGACACGGGAAATCGGTGTCTCCCATGAAAAAGGTTTTGTCTGGGTGTAAATCCCCACTATTAAAACACTTTGTCTCCCATAGGAGACAACTTTGGATGATGTTGAACCGACGTGATGAAGAGTTTCATGTGAGGTTCCACGTTAAACTGGATGATTTTGGTTATGTTTTGTTTGCAACGTCTGCGAACATGAAGTGTTTTGGGTGTAGTCAGGAAGGGCATTTGGTGAAACTGTGTCCCAATAGGGCCGGACCAGCTTCGCCGGGGCCGGAACGGCAGCAAGCTGGTGCTGTTGATGGGCAGATGGGAGGCCCATCAACAGCAATTTATTTATCTCGGAGAGACAAACTGCAAGCAGGACCTCAACTTGATGTTGTGGCTCTGTGGAAGTGCAATGTGAAGGCTAGGATAAAGTTGGTATTTTGCTTCCACACAGCCACCAGGGGCAAGGAAGAGTTTACAAAACTGTGGGGTTTTAAAAAAGTGCTCTGCACCATTTCAAATGAATGACAGTTGCAATTTAATAAGTTGTTAATGTAATTACTAAATTTACTTCTGACATTCTGTAACATGGTTTTAATTGAATTGTGTAAAGAAATGTTTTGTTAAAAAAAAAAAAATCTTCATATGGCACTCGAAATGCATTTTTCACAATGGATGAAATGATTATTAATACCCATCCGTCCATCCATTCAACCATCCGTCCATCCATCCATCCATCCATCCATCCATCCATCCATCCATCCATCCACCCATTCATTCATTCATTCATTATCTAAACCCACTTGTCTTTTCAGGGTTACCAGAGGTGCACCCAGCACCGGTCGCCAGTCCATCACCGGACAAACAACCATTCACACACACACTCGTACTGAAGGACAGTTATAGAGAGATCAATTAGCCTAACCGTCATGTCTTTGGTCTGTGGTATGAAGCCGGAATAACCTAGAGAACGTACACAGGCACGGGAAGAACATGCAAACTCCGTGTAGAAAGAACCAAAGGCAGGATTCGAACCCAGGACCTTCTTGCTAAAAGGCAACAGAGCTACCAACTGTTCCACCGTGCAGCCTATTGTTATTATTATTATTATTATAATTATTATTGAAATCCCTTTATACACTGCTCAAAAAAATAAAGGGAACACTTAAACAACACAATATAACTCCAAGTAAATCAAACTTCTGTGAAATCAAACTGTCCACATAGGAAGCAACACTGATTGACAATCAATTTCACAGCTGTTGTTCAAATGGAAAAGACAACAGGGGGAAATATTTGGTGATTAGCAAGACACACTCAATAAAGGAGTGGTTCTGCAGGTGGGGACCACAGACCACTTCTCAGTACCTTTGCTTTCTGGCTGATGTTTTGGTCACTTTTGAATGTTGGTGGTGCTTTCACACTCATGGTAGCATGAGACGGACTCTACAACCCACACAAGTGGCTCAGGTAGTGCAACTCATCCAGGATGGCACATCAATGCGAGCTGTGGCAAGAAGGTTTGCTGTGTCTGTCAGCGTAGTGTCCAGAGCCTGAAGGCGCTACCAGGAGACAGGCCAGTACACCAGGAAATGTGGAGGAGGCCGTAGGAGGGCAACAACCCAGCAGCAGGACCACTACCTCCGCCTTTGTGCAAGGAGGAACAGGAGGAGCACTGCCAGAGCCCTGCAAAATGACCTCCAGCAGGCCACAACTGTGCATGTGTCTGCACAAACGGTTAGAAACCGACTCCATGAAGATGGTATGAGGGACCGACGTCCACAAATGGGGGTTGTGCTCACAGCCCAACACCGTGCAGGACGCTTGGCATTTGCCAGAGAACACCAGGATTGGCAAATTTGCCACTGGCGCCCTGGAGTCTGGAGACACCATGGAGAGAAATCTGCTGCCTGCAACATCCTTCAGCATGACCGGTTTGGCAGTGGATCAGTAATGGTGTGGGGTGGAATTTATTTGGAGGGCCGCATGGCCCTCCATGTCCTCGCCAGAGGTAGCCTGACTGCCGTTAGGTACCGAGATGAGATCCTCAGACCCCTTGTGAGACCATATGCTGGTACGGTTGGCCCTGGGTTCCTCCTAATGCAGGACAATGCTAGACCTCATGTGGCTGGAGTGTGTCAGCAGTTCCTGCAAGATGAAGACATTGAAGCTATGGACTGGCCCGCCCGTTCCCCAGACCTGAATCCGATTGAGCACATCTGGGACATCATGTCTCGCTCCATCCACCACAGACTGTCCAGGAGTTGGTGGATGTTTTAGTCCAGGTCTGGGAGGAGATCCCTCAGGAGACCATCCACCATCTCATCAGGAGCATCTCTAGGCGTTGTAGGGAGGTCATACAGGCACATGGAGGTCACACACAATACTGAGCCTCATTTTAACTTGTTTTAAGGACATTACATCAAAGTTGGATCAACCTGTAGTGTGTTTTTCCACTTTAATTTTGTGTGTGACTCCAAACCCAGGCCTCCATTGGTTCATAAATTTGATTTCCATTGATGATTTTTGTGTGATTTTGTTGTCAGCACATTCAACTTTGTACAGAACAAAGTATTCAATGAGAATATTTCATTCATTCAGATCTAGGATGTGTTATTTGAGTGTTCGCTTTATTTTTTTTACCAGTGTATATTGTCTTCCAATAGGTGAATATACTTTTTATGTAATATAAATTTACTTATATGTAAATATGTGATTGAAAAAAAAAATTTTTATGTTGTTTGATTGTTGGCAATTATTGATACCTCCAGGCTTGGGTAGTATCCTCTTAAAAATTCAGATTTGTATAAATGAATGAAAAAAAGCTACTTTTGTTATAAAAACATAATAAAAGATACTTCAATTGTTTAAAAAAAAGGTACAGAAAATTGAAAAATGTCTGTTCTGTCTGGCAAGGACTGCAGTTATTAATGCCATTTATTTAAAAAAAGGGGAAAATGTTTGAAGTATAATAAATTATAAATGGTCTTTGGGTCACAACTAGGATAACCAGAATCTTATAGTTCTGCCACCACCATGTTTAGGCCTGCTTATTGTGCTCAGTGGGGAGGTTTAAACATTCATTGATTCATTCACTTTTCTCAGGAATCAGGTGGTATATTTATTCCTTTATCCAAATAACATGGTTTTATTAAGGTTGAATCTTATTCCCTGTCCTTCAGTGTCTCCGTGGAACTCTACTCAGCATAGTGGTAAAAATATTCCTCTCCAAAATAGGAAATGTCTTTAAGTAGCTAAGTCACTGCTTTTTAAAATTATTAATATCTCTTAAATATAAAGTGTGGCATGTATTCACATTCAACTCCCTTAATTTTAATTTACATGGACCTTTATTTGACAAAATAAAATCAAGAAAAACCTCAGAGTTCACCTGTGTGCCATTAAATCTCAGTTTAAATACAGCTGTTCTATAAAGGCCTCAAAAATTTTATTAATATTAATGGAAAAATGGCAACATGGGAACAGAGCCCAACAGACAGGTTAGGGATAAAGTTGTGGAACCAGACTTGAGTTATAAAATAATACCCCAAGCTTTGAACATCTCACAGACACCTCTTCCCTCTACTGTACACAAATGCAAAAATAAGACCATAATGTAACTTTCTGCATGCAAACCGCTATGTGTGGTAAAAAACACATCTCCTGAACATACTATCCCCACTGTAAAGCATGGTGGTGGCAGTATTGCTTTTCTTCAGCAGGGAAGGAAGCCACTCATAGGTGATGGCTGGAGCCAAGAAACTGCAAAACACTTGAGACTGGCTCAGAAGTTCACCTTCCAGCAGAAAAATCCTTAATATTCAGCCAGAGCTGTTTTAAACTGAAACATATTCATTCGTCAGAATTGCCTACTCAAAGTCCAGACCTAAATCCAATTGAAGAGATAAAATTTGATGTTCAGGGAGGCTCCACATACAATCTGACTGAGCCTGAGCTATTTTTTGAAGAAAAGTGGGCAAAAATATAAGTTTCTAAATATGCAAAGATAACAGAGACATCCCCAAAAGGCTTGCAGCCAGGCTTGTATTGAAAGGTGGTTTTACAAAGTGTTGAATTAGGGGGTCTGAATACAAAGCATGATGGGCTTCAAGGATTTTTACACAACTATCCTAAATGTTTTGTCACGCTATCAAATAAAATTCATTGAGGCTTGTCTTTGTAACGTGACAAAACATGGAGAGGTTTAACGTGTATGAATATGTTTGGAAAGTAGTGTATGTCGTAAACTGTAACAGTTCCTCTGACCTAAACTGTCTCAAACTCATTTTTATTGTTAGCAACGTAGGACCCCAGAATGTAGACGAGCAGGCAGCATGACGGTTGGTGAAAAAAGATTTAATTAACAAAAATTCACTCACAGAAAGAGGCAGGAACAAAACAACAAACGGGCAGGCAAGACAGGCATGGCATGATCTAAACAAGACATGAGCATGATCTGAAAGCAAGGCATGAACATGATTTGAAAAGGATTCTGCGATGAATAACTGAACAGGTGTGTATTTATGGAGCGTGACCAGGTGAAACAAGAAAACAGATTAACTAGGTGCAGGTGAACCGAATACAGTTGATTGACAGGACAAAACGTGGCTTGAGCAGAACGGAAACTCTTGAATACAAACTAACAGAAACCAGAAAAACATGAAACTGAAACAGATCAACAAAACCCAAAAACACCCACAAATCATAACATTTATTGAGTAGAGGAGCTTTACTGTTGCATAGTATGTGAAAAATACCAGGTTGGATAACCTCATGATAGCAATCAGTGCTCAGATTACACCTATTCCACTTCTTATTCAACAGGGAAACCCTGTGAAACACATTAATCCCACTGTTAAAGCAACTCACTCCCTCGTTATAAACTAGATCAGTTTTATCCAAGCTACTTCCAATATCCTGAATAGACTCAGTTGATGCCCAGTGCAAGATTCAGATATATATAACGGAGCGTAAAAAACAGATAAATTAATATTCAGACATTCTATTCAGGGCTGCACGGTGGTGCAGTTGGTAGCACTGTTGCCTTGCAGCAAGAAGATCCTGGGTTCAATTCCCAACCTGGCATCTTTCTGCATGGAGTTTGCATGTTCTCCCCGTGCATGCGTGGGTTCTCACCAGGTACTCCGGCTTCCTCCCACAGTCCAAAGACATGCCTGTTAGGTTAATTGGTCACTCTAAATTGCCCTTAAGTGTATGAATGAGTGTTTGTGTGTTGCCCTGTGATGGACTGGTGACCTGTCCAGGGTGTACCCTGCCTCTCGCCCATAGACTGCTGGAGATAGGCACCAGCTTCCCCGTGACCCACTATGGAATAAGCGGTAGAAAATGACTGACTGACATTCTATTTATAAAACTGATGAAAATCAGTGGTAGTATTGGCTTTTATTGGTTGGCTTCCATAGTGGCAGCAAGATGTGACTGATGGAGTTTATGCATTTCTGAAGGGGACAGAGAGTGATGCTGGCGGTGCAAATCAAGGTGCACTTAAGTCTCACTATTTCTTCAATCTTCAGCCAAAGAAACATGATGGTCTCCACGATCTTACCTACATCTGTGTGACTATCTAAACTGAGCTTTATTTCTTGCAAAAGGAAGATTAAAGCAGCTAAACTGGCATTTTGTTAACATAAATGATTATATTTATCCAGCATTTCAGTGAAAAACCATCAAATCTATCACTGGCACATTCTAAATTAGGTCACCTTTAAATGAGATCATGTTACAAAGGAACAGAGAGAAAATTAGATCTTTAAACCTTGATCCAAGAGCCAAAGCCATGCAGTAAAATTCCACTCTGCTGGTAATTAAGGATTTCGAGAAGCAGGTTATTCTGCAGGAAATAAGAGCGCTCACAGCTTTTACCGGGAGGATTGGAGCAGGGGGGCTCTGTGTAAATTTGGTTGACCTACTTTTTGTTTTCTGGCTGCTGTGCTTCAGCTTTTAATATTTGAGAAGATCCTTTTTTCTAGTGAACCTGTCTCAGAATTTGTGTAAGGTGAGCATGCTGCACAAAGCAAGGCTGTTTCTTCTTTCTTATGTTGATTAAACTGTTTTTAATTATTTTATGAGAGCTAATTATAGTAATTTTGAATAATGAATAGTTAATTCTGCAGAGCTTTTAAAGGGTTCTGAAGTAGAAAACTATTACGAATCAGAAACAGGCAGACCCAAGATTCAGCCAGACACCGTACTGAAAATTTAAAAGGTTTATTCAGCCACAGGAAAACCTCACTCAGGTAAAACTCCACACAGCTTCCGGGAATCACTGGGGCAGAAAGAGGGATTAGTGACTTGTAGTTTCTCCAGATATTGCAGGGATCAGAAAAGTCACTAACCTGCTTTTGTCTTGAGTAGAACTTGAAACCCAGAGGGGAAACCTCGGTGGGTGGCAGGCAGTGATCTCCACAGCACAGGTAAGATGTGACTTCAGGCTGAATAATCCAAGGGCAAGGCCGGCTCAATAATCCGAGGACAGAAACAGGGTCAATGATCGGAACAAGAGACGTCAGTCAAGGGGAAGGCAGAGGCATTAACCAGATGCAAGAAACAGGGTCGACAACCAAAATCCAAATAGTCCGACAGGGAGCAGGCAGAGAGGCAAAAACCCAAAAGGCAAGGCAAGGTCAAGAAACAATGTTCAGACAGGAAGGAACGCTGGATATCTACTCACACGATGGTTTTCAAAAATCTGGCACCGTCTGCTTGTCAGAGTCAGTATATATCAGGGAAGACACAGGTGCTTGGCATGCCACATACTGCACTGCACTGCAGCAGTCACCAGGTGCATCTCATCTGCTGATTGCAGCCAGGGAGACAGGGTAGAGCAGACATGCCAGAATCATAACAGTACACAACCCCCCCCCCCCCCCCCCCCCCCCCTTCTAAGGTCCGGCTCCTGATGGACCACGAGGCTGATCAGGATGGAGACGATGAAACTCACAAATTAGGTCCTTATCAATGATTAACCTCGTAGGAATCCAAGTCTGCTCCTCGGGCCCATAGCCCTCCCAGTCAACCATTGCAATCCACGTCCTCTTCGCCTGGACCTGAGAATGCGCTGGACCGAGAACACTGGGCCACCATCAATGAACCGGGTGGGTGGATGGGACCCGGAGGTGGGCCCAAGTCGGGGCTCCACGAAGGGCTTGACCTGAGAAACGTGGAACGTGGGGTGAATCCTCATGGAATTGGGTAATCTCAGCCGTACCGCTACATGGTTGATGATCTTGGAGATTGGGAAAGGTCCAACAAATCGGGGTGCTAATTACTGGGATTCTACCCTTAATGGAAGGTCCTTGGCGGAGAGCCAAACTTTCTGCCCCACCTGGTACTTAGGGGCAGGGGTCCGTCTCCAGTTGGCCGTTCTTGACTGAACCAGTGACATTCTGATCATTGACCTCCTGGCCTTTCTCCATATTCTTTGGCACCTTAGAGCAGCCGCTAGGGCGGGCGGAACATTAGTCTCTCTCTCCTGAACCGAAAACATGGGTGGCTGGAAACCAAACACAACATGAAAAGGGTACAAACCAGTAGCATTTGATTGCATAGAGTTCATGGCGTATTCAACCCAGGGCAAATTTTGTCACCACTTGGTTGGGTCTGACTCACATAAGATGCGCTGTTTGGTTTCCACTTCTTGGTTTGCCCTCTCAGTTTGACCATCAGGCTGAGGATGAAAACCTGAAGAGAGACTGATAGAAATTCCTAACAAGGAACAGAACTCCTTCCAAAAACGTGACACAAACTGGGGTCCTCTATCAGAAACAACGTCATTAGGAATTCCATGTAGCCTGAAAACGTCTTTGGTCTCACCCATCTCCTTTGCAGACAGGAATTTCTCCAGGGGCACCAGATGAACCATCTTAGAAAATCTGTCAATTATGGTCAGTAGAACAGAGTGACCATTTGACACCGGTAAACCTGTTACAAAGTCCATAGCAATGTGTGACCATGGGCAAGGGGAAATGGGCAATGGGTGCAACAACCCCGCAGGGGGGCGACGAGAAGACTTGGCCTGGCAACATTGAGTGCATGCATAAACAAAGTCTTTGACATCCTTAACCTGCGATGGCCACCAAAACTGAGTTTGAACTGTCTGAATCGTTCTGTTGATTCCAGGAAGACAAACGAGACGAGAGCAATGACAAGACTCCAGTACCTTTGGCACAAGGCGTTCAGGAACAAAACAGCGGTCCAGTGGGCATGATGGTGGGATAGGCAGATCCCTAATGGCCTCCTGGACCTCCATTTCCACCTCAATTTGGGACACAGACAACCTGACGGGTTCAGGAAGGATAAACTCCTCTTCACCCGCAGACTGAGATTCTGTGGGCTCTTGAATCCGGGATAGGGCGTCAGGTTTGCCATTTTTACTCCCTGGCCTGTAAGACAGGGAGAAATTAAAACGACCAAAAAACAGAGCCCACCTTGCCTGCCTGGGGTTCAGTCCTTTTGCTGATTTCTTGTACTCCAAGTTCTTATGGTCAGTCTACACCATAAACGGCTCCTAAGTCCCCTCCAGCCAATGTCTCCACTTTGTCAATGCCAACTTGACGGCCAGTAACTCTGTTTCCCACGTCGTAATTTCGCTCAGCCTGAGACAGAGTCCTTGAGAAAAAGGCACATGGGTCAACACGATCATCCTCACCTCTTTGGCTTAATACGGCTCCGACCCCAGTGCTTGAGGCATCCACCTCCACGATAAACTGTCTCTCTGGGTCAGGTGACTGTAACACTGGAGCTGACGTGAAGAGCTCCTTCAACTTATTGAAGGCCTTCTTTGCATCCTTATTCCACAAAAATGTTGTCTTGGAAGAGGTAAGAGCGTTCAGGGGAGTAGCAACCAGGCTGTAATTTCTAATAAACCTCCGATAGAAGTTTGCGAAGCCAAGAAATCTTTGAAGCTGCTCGCGATCAGTTGGAACAGGCCATTCCAATACGGCCTTTACTTTGGAGGGGTCAACAAGCACTTGATCTGGGGAAATGATGAAGCCCAAAAAGGAAGTGGTAGTTATGTGAAACTCACATTTGTCTGCCTTGACCAACAACTGGTTTTGGAGAAGACGCAGGAGAACAGCTCTGACATGTTTTCTGTGGGTTTCCAGATCTTGAGAATAAATCAGTATGTCATCAAGATAAACAAATACGAATTGACCCACCATGTCTCTTAGAACGTCATTGACTAATGACTGAAAAACTGCAGGAGCATTAGTAAGTCCAAATGGCATGACCTTGTATTCATAATGGCACGTAGACGTGTTGAAAGCTGTTTTCCACTCATCTCCTTATCTGATTCGGACCAGATGATATTCATTCCTTAGATCCAGCTTAGAAAATATCTTGGCTCCCTGGATCTGATCAAAAGCTGTGTTCATGAGTGGTAAGGGGTATCTATTTTTAACTGTTATCTCATTAAGGCCTCTGTAATCAATGCATGGTCTCAACGAACCATCCTTCCCAACAAAAAAGAAACCAGCACCTGCAGGAGAGGAAGAAGGTTGAATATGCCCTGATTTTAATGCCTCATCAACACAATTCTTCATGGCCCTGTGCTCTGGACCAGACAATGAATAGATTCTGCCTTTAGGGGGTGATGTGCCAGGAAACAAATCAATAGCACAATCATACGGTCTGTGGGGTGGCAGAGCTGTGGCCTCAATCTTATTAAATACTTCCTTTAAATCAAGGTATTCTTGCGGTACCTTGGATAAATCCAGATAGGTCTCCTCAACCTCATTCTCCACACTGACCTCCGTAGCAGCAGACAAAAGGCAGTCAGCGGAACATGACTCAGACCAACCCAAAACTTCTTTTTTCTTCCAGTCAATGTGAGGGTTGTGTTTCTGCAACCAGGAGGCCCCTAGGACTACAGGAAGTTCAGGTGAATTAATGATCATGAAAGTTACTTTTTCTTGATGATTACCTCCAACTGTTAAGGTAATCTCCTCCGTCTTGAGGTGTGAATTGTTCATGCTGTGACCATCCAAGGCTAGCACGTTTCGTGTGCCAGCTGACAGAATAACTTTTATGCCGTTCTTATTTGCGAATGTTTCGTCCATGAATTCAGTATTTGCTCCTGAATCAATAAACACGGCCCTCTGGAGAGACATGGAAGAGGTTTGAAAACGAGCAGGAAACAAGAAGGAGGAGGCAGTAAGTTGACTTCGGCTCAGTAGAGACCTCCTTTCCTCTGCTGAGCCTGTCCTTTTAATGGACACCTGATTGCTAAATGTCCCTTTTCTCCACAATAAAAACAGAGCCTGAATCTTCTCCGACGATCTTTCTCCTCAGGGGTAATCTTGGTTCTGCCCAATTGCATGGGCTCACGATTCTCATTTTCCTCAGTGAGAGGTGACCGGCTCCTTCTCTCATGCCGGTGTGCAGAACCCTGAGTTAATGATGAGCGACCCTCCTCATGTCGCTTCTCCCTCCTTCTCTCTGCCAGCCAGTGCGAGCAGCCAGGTCCCTCGAGTTGTTTCATGGAAGAGGGGTAGTCACGGGTCGCTAGCTCAACCTTGATGTCTGTGTTTAATCCTTTCATGAATGCATCCATTTGTGTTGCCTCATTCCAACGGCTCTCTGCGGCCAACAAATGAAAGTCAATTATATAGGACAAGACAGGCTTATCACCCTTTGTGAGGGACAGTAATCCTCTTGCGGCTTCACGACTTGGAATAACAGGGTCAAAAACTCGAATGAGTTCCTTGGAAAACGTTTCATAGAAGTTACAAGATACAGACGTGTTATGCCATTCAGCAGTCCCCCACTGTTTTGCCTTTCCTGCCAGTAGAGATATAACAAAAGCCACCTTGGAACGTTTAGTGGGAAAGAATGACGACTGAAGCTCAAAATGAATTTCACACTGAGTTAGGAAAGCTCGACACTGGTCTGGGTCTCCCCTGAACATCTCAGGCGGAGATAGGCGTGGCTCCCTTACCTCTGCTGTTGTCCGTGTCAATTGGGCGTGGTTTCTTTGTGACGGTGACGGCTCGGAGACAAGATTGCAAGAACGTAATGTGGAAATTATTTCCTCCATGCCGGAACCCCACCAGGAAATGGTCTCATCAACGTGGGTGCGCCACTGTTGTGCTGACAATGGGTCCATTTTTGGCCAGATTTTTCTATTACGAATCAGAAACAGGCAGACCCAAGATTCAGCCAGACACAGTACTGAAAATTTAAAAGGTTTATTCAGCCACAGGAAAACGTCACTCAGGTAAAACTTCACACAGCTTCTGGGAATCACTGGGGCAGAAAGAGGGATTAGTGACTTATAGTTTCTCCAGATATTGCAGGGATCAGAAAAGTCACTAACCTGCTTTTGTCTTGAGTAGAACTTGAAACCCAGAGGGGAAACCTCGGTGGGTGGCAGGCAGTGACTTCAGGCTGAATAATCCAAGGGCAAGGGTGGCTCAATAATCCGAGGACAGAAACAGGGTCAATGATCGGAACAAGAGACGTCAGGCAAGGGGCAGGCAGAGGCATTAACCAGATGCAAGAAACAGGGTCGACAACCAAAATCCAATCAGTCCGACAGGGAGCAGGCAGAGAGGCAAAAATCTAAAAGGCAAGGCAAGGTCAAGAACAATGATCAGACAGGAAGGAACGCTGAATATCTACTCACACGATGGCTTTCAAAAATCTGGCACCGTCTGCTTGTCAGAGTCAGTATATATCAGGGAAGACACAGGTGCTTGGCATGCCACAGATTGCACTGCACTGCAGCAGTCACCAGGTGCATCTCATCTGCTGATTGCAGCCAGGGAGACAGGGTAGAGCAGACGTGCCAGAATCATAACAAAAACGTGCATCAGAACAGCTGTTTAGGAAAAGGTTAAACCATCTGCGTTATGATAATGGACAGATAAGGCAAACTAAATCTTCCACATCCATCTTATATTTTCCTCTGGGTCAAAAGTTCAAACAAAAAATACTGTTTTTATTTTTTCAGCTAATTTTGACCTACTTTTGCATTATTTAACAAACAAACGTTGTTTATTTTCTTAATCTGAGTCTTATGGATTGTTCCAGTTCCTGAGATATGCATTATAGTTTTAAAACCTTGTGAAAAAGTATTGGCTCAATTAATGATGTCTTCTGCTTTAAATTTCTTTTGTCCCACTTACATTTGTAGGATCATTATACATTGCTTTAGAACACGGACACCCTTGGAAAATATATAATGTTCTGTCAACATTACTCTGAGGACTCATCAAATACTCATCCAGCAGGTCACAAAAGAACCCAGAACAGTGTCTAAAGCACTCCAAGCCAACACAGCATTTCAGGAGCTGCTTTACTACAACAGGACCTTGACAACCTGACGTAACTGATGGATCCATGAATTCTGCTGTCTACAAGAGAAATCCTGAAGGAGATTGTTTGGGCCATCAGTTCATGACCTTCAGCTCAAGTTAAGCCAGCAGCAAGTCCACTTCTAAATGGCCAAAAAATAAATAATAAACGTTTTGGGGTTCTCTAGTTAAAACCCAGACTTAAATTCGACTGCGATGCTGTGGCATGACTTTGAACAGGCTGTTCATGCTGGAAAACCTTTTAACAGGAATTAAAACAGCTCTGCAAAGAAGAGCAAGCCAAAGTTCCTCCACATGAGGATAAAGAATCAGGGTCAGTGTCTGATGACAGTTATCAGGTGTAGGCGGTAATTACTTTTTTCAGACAGTGCCAGGTGGATTTGCATAGCACTTTTATCAACATTTTCATTTGATTTTAAAATCGCATTTTGTTTTTACTCTGGTTATCTGTGTCTTTAAATGGGACTAAAAAGCAAAGACAAAAAGAATCTGTGAGGGGGTAAATACTTATTCCAGCACACTGTATGTTTGGACCTATTACTTTACAAACTTTTCTTCCTCACTTTATTCTTATGGATACTTTTTTGGCTGTAGAGATATGCTTCCAAACGTTTGAAGGTGCAGACATTCCTGCGTTATGTAGTTGGTGCCCGACATAACGGTCATTAAGCTGGTAACGGGTGAGGACAGTCCTCAAACACGCAGAGAGAATGTAACAGGCGTGTTTATCAGTGTTTTACAGTGATGATGATAAGAATTATGACTTGTTTGGATTTCGCGTATGATTATAGATTGAAGGTTTATGCAGAAAAGAACAACAGGTAAGGATTTTGGTGGAAAACGGGAAGAGAATGTGTTAAACTTGATTACAAAGCTTTAAACGTTTATGAAAATTAAATAATACACGTGTAAACAACTGCAATAGGGTTTTCGGGAGTGTGGAATCAGAGATGCTCAGTTTACAAGGCTGGCTTTAAATTGTGTATTAAGATGCCATCCTGCTTTGCTTTCCAGTCAGTTCCCTTTGTCTTCCTCCATCGACATAGATTGTTCTCTAATTAGGCCAAGGCTTCTCTGAGGCTCCCTCTCAGATCACAGAGGAAGATTTAAGAAAGAGAAATCAATTCTGGGCGTGTATCTGCTGCTCTGGCTGTGTTAAAGAGTCTTCGGTAATGGCGTATCTGTCAACATTTTAGTCTGTCTTTGAGGGACCTCATAGCGCAGTTGCTTGCCTCTGCATGTGTCTGTAATCCATCACGCAGTGGGTGCATACCTGCGGGAACTCGATGATGGCCTTGGTATGAGGTAATGCAACACTGAGCCAGTTGTGATACAGATAGTTTTTGTTGGGTCTGGGAGGTTTAGGGAGGAGGGTGAGAGTACATGATGTTTGCTTCCCTCTTTTCTGCAGCCCATCTGGAGGGTTTAACTTTTCACTCAACAAATGTTGCCCTCCAGAAAGAAAAGAAGATGGACCTTCGATGCCCAGAATTCTTCAGGCCACTGCTGGAAATCTAACGCCGCAACTACAGCCCTCCAGAGGTGTTTTCAAATATTTTGCCATGTCCTTAAAGAAAGGTTTCAGCAACCAAGGATTGCGCTGTGAAGTCCTACCCCTCTGACTGTCAGCCTGCAGGAGAATGGATTCATGTAATTTATTCAGGCTGCACTGGCTGGACCCGATGGTCGGTTGGCCCGGCCACCAGATGCACATCAATGAGCCTATCCCCCAGGTCTAACTGGGGGGGGCGTCTGCAGTTACGCGAATGTTGTATCGATCTGTCACAGTGAAGAGACAACTGAGCCAAAACGTGAAGCTTCAGATTCACCAGCTTATCTAGATTCCAGTCCTCGCCTATAGTCAAGAACTGTAGGTAATAATTGAAAGAACTAAACAGTTAAAACAAGCAGCTTTGAAAAGTCTCCCCATCAGGGCAGGTGGATTCACCCTAAAGCTGCTGTCTCACTGTCTGGAAACAGAATTTAAATACTTTATGAGTGCTCCCAAGTGCTCAGATAATTATTACCTTAACTGACTGGACAGTCGGACAAGCTGCCTGTTCCACTTTCAGTTTGGCAGGTGGGTGAATCCTCATCAATGCAAACAGCAAAGTTTTGCATTAGATTTAGAAAATATATTGGGTCACTGCTGCAGTATTTGAGTCACAGTTTCACTGATTCTGTATCAGCAAAGGGATGACACAATGTTATTTTGCTGCAGCATTGTGCCTTCCTACTCCACTGAGCTGAAAGCAGATATGCATTTGTATGGCGTGGTAATAAGGGATACAGCAAAGAGCTTTGCTATTTGGGAAGAGCTCCTTGCAGAGTGGAAGGCTTTACCACAAAGCACTCTGTTGTGGGAAGCCTTTTGGACACTTTACTTGCGAGGTGTTTCACAAATGTCCCAAAGGGAGAAGATTCACTTGTTTGCTCGGTTGGGAATGCCTTGGAATCCCCTAGGTTTGTGCTGGAGGAGGTAGCCAGGAAGAAGGAGGTCTAGAAGGTCTAGCATCTGACATCAGGACATAACTAAGAATAACAGCATGCATGTTCAACATGGATAACTGTTCTCCCAAACATAATCATAATTGAATGGCTGCAGATTCTTTATGGCATTTAGAGGCCTAGTGGTAGTATTGCACCCTCACAAAACTGAGGTCCCTTCCCGCCAGCGGCGCCGGATTCATTTTAGAGGTGGGGGGGCCGTGGGGGTGTTGCGTCACAGATACTCAATTTTGTCACACTATAATGTTGGTGCGTACTTAAGGGGCGTTTTTAGGGTCTTGATATATTTGGGGCTTTAGTCCAGAACCCTCCTTCCTCCTGTTCTCTCTTTAAAAGTTGCCCTTTAGAATCTCTGTTTATGTATTTTGACCACTATGTTTGTTCCTCCTGCTACCAGCTGAGTGGGGCACACCCCGGTCTCAGTATAAATGATGAGACCGGACAAGTGGTTCCCAAATATGTTTTTTTTTTTCAGCCTTTAGGAACCAGTAAACTCCAGACCTTGAAGGGCAGTGCCTATTCTCATAGAATCTGGGGTTATGTAACCCCAGATTCGTAAAGAGAAGCGTAAAGGCTTCGAGTGCGTAAATACGCAGTCAGAGGCACTCAGCTCAAATGAACAGGGAGGATAAATGATCTCATCAGGGTGGAGGGTGACATGACAAACCTGCTGCTGTAAACAGTGAGGACACAGCTTAACAAACTGTAACAGACCAGAAAATCAGGAGCAGAAAATAACAGAAAGAAAAACATCAGCAGCTGGATCATTCATAATGACGCAGCGCAACAACCTCCTGCGTGCTTCAAGTGGCCAGAGCAGAGGGCATCTGTTTGCTACACGGGAAAATGTGCAGTGCCAGGCCAGCTGTGGTTCTCACTGAGTCCACAGGAGGATCCACCGTCAGGAGTGGACGACTTCCCTCACAGTCCAAGGCCAAAGACGCTCCTTTGTGGTTTTGCTCCAGTTCTGCTGAACCTGCGGCCTCTGGATTGGGTCACAGTTCCTCCTGCAACCCATGGAGGAGCCGCAGGATCAGCGGAAAATAAAAAATAATTTTAGATGATCAAATTTGACCTTATATGAAATATTTTGTTTTTCTTGCTGTTGTATTGTTGAACAGTATAGAATTAATCAAAGCATAATTAAAAGCTTTTAAACCAACAGTTTTAACTGAGTTAAAAACAATTAAATATCAGTTTCTCTATAGGGTTCATATATTTGTACATCCGACTCTAGAGGATTCAGGGCTTCACCAGTCATGGACCTCACCACACGTCACTGAACTGAGATCAAATATAGCCTGGGAAATAATAATGGTGGACAAATATGTTATAGACTATTATTACATCACAAATAATCCCAACAACAATTTTATACATTGATACACAAACCGGTAGAATAATGATAAACAGCGGTGTTTTCATTGCAAATCAGATTTGTCAGATGTAATATTTTTTTATTAAAATAAAGACAATTATAAAATAAAATAAAAAATTGTCTTCTGTTTTGTTGTTATGTTGAACAGTTTTTGCAGAACTTCTGCTGACAAAACATCCGTTTATTCCTTTTTTTCATATTAACCAATTGTCTTTAATAAAAGAAAAAGTAAAATAGAAGTTTTCCATTCATTAAAAACATTTCTGTGCGTCCTGGGTGTCTGGAGAGATTATGTGACGGCCGTTTCTGCCTGGCAATGCATTCAGAAAACGATACAATGACTCCGACAGGCTGCCACAAGTCCTGATTGTTTTATTATTTTGTTATTTCAAAGATGTTCACACGAACAGAGAAGGTCATTGCTATTCTTTAAATCTGCCTGCATTTTCTCCACATAGCAACCTGCCATTGGTGCGCACTGCGCGGTGCTGTTGCAAATGGCAGCTGCCATGGATGACAGACTAATAATGAATTATTTGCAGTTTTGGTGAGTTAAAAACACTGCAGGTGTTATACAAACATATTGGCATTCTCTCTTCCAAGAATTTGATAACTTTGCACGGAAACGTCCGGTATTGCACATTCATTGAGGCAATCGTGTTAACTGGACAGAGATATTTTTTGGCGCTTCCGATTTCATTGCGCACGTAGGTATATATATCACGCTGTGCGTGTTTTTGCAGATGCTCTCAGGTTTCAAGAGACACAAACGTTTTGTTTGTACCTGTCTGTCTCTAAACAGCGAGAGTGCCAGAGAGAGAGAGAGATAGATCCATCACAGCCTCTCAACACAATCGGGTCCAGCCCACGTGAATATCTGTTGGGACCAGATCACGGCCAACCAGGGCTGTAAAGTGGGGGGCCATTGGCCCCCTGGCCCCCCCTATTCCGGCACCACTGCTTCCCGCTCACGCTCGAGCAAAGAAAAGCAAACATTTTGTAGTAGTTTGGATTTACAGTTGGGTTAGCAGTCAGGATTACAATTAGGGTTAGGTTTAGGGCAAGGGAGGAAATATTTTCCTTCACACACCCGTGCTGTCAGAAGCTTCACTAAACAGATGTAGCCTATTTTTTTATCTGAAAAGAATCTATAATTTCCTCTCATCAATGGCGATTTTCAGTAAAAAACTAAAGGTTAGATGTGATGCAGATGAGGCAAAGCTACTTATATGTATGAACATGCAGTACAAATTGACTGTTGTTTTGGTGTCAGCCTGTAGTGTTTGTGTTTCTAAAAAGGTTTTTTACCTATATAAGCTTCCACTTCCGTTTGTACTGAGTAAATAATGAAGCCTCAGTTGTAAATGCACACCAACGTGGACAGCAGCTTTCATCTGTCCACGTAGCTTCACTTAGTCAACCCCTTTGTCTGTCATTACTCTGTCTCAGTCTGTCTGAATGTCATATTAAGCGCTCCAGGGATTTATTCATCAGGATGTAGCCAGAATTGACTTTCAAGGCAAAATGTCATCTGCAACTTTAATCTGAAGTCTCGACTGTCCTGTACTTCTTTTTCTCTTTTACTGTTGTTTAAACGCCTTTTAAGTTTGGAAAAGAAATTACTATATTTTTCCTAACCTACAAACCTGAACACAGCTTGAAACGAAAAGTTGGTTATGCTAGTTATTTATGCACTTTAACGTGGTGTCAGCCAAGGTTATGGGATTCCCAGTTTTCTTTAAAAAATAAACAGAATCTGGCTGTTTGATTAGTTTCTCCATTTAACGTTTTCTCTAATTAATCCATCTGATTAAAACCAAGCAACCTCTCCTCCTGCTTACTGTGTCATCATCCCTTATATGGATCCACAATCCCACAGACTTCATACTTGGGAGTTATTCTCGCTGCTGTTTATTGGGATGCGTGCTCCGTCGAGTCTTGGGTAGTTTTCATTGCAGAGAGCAAGACGCCACGGGAGGAGTCACATGAGCCGTGACCAGCTGATCGACAGGGGCAGAGGGGACTTCGAAGCTAAGACAGTGCGATCAAGTTCAAGACAGGGGAAGCAATTTGAGGATGGGTAGGCAGGAAAAAGAGGAGCCTGATAATGTGGTGTTAGGAATATAATATGAATGATGTCAGGATCTCGGGTTGGAGACTCATTTGTAGGACATAATAAAATGCAAGGATGAAATTTCTCCATGATCGGGGAATAAAAATGGGAAAGGCTTAGAGTTCTCTGCTAGGGAGACATATCAAATCAACACATATCACGCATCAACATTTGCATACATCTCTACATATGGACTTTATGCGTTTGGGAAAACATCTTCTTTGGGTGAGTCTTGTTGACTTTGAGAGACTCGATATGTACCGGCGATTCATGACCTGAACCTGACTTTTCTTGCATAATGACAGTGAGACAGTGAACATCGTGAAGATGGATGCCAGCAGGGTAGACAGTGTGAGAACAGAATGAAAGAAATCAACCAGGGTCACACAGATAAGGTGTCTGAGTTGCAGAGACATGATGCAGCATATTCACATCTGACTTGGCAGAGGAGTGTCTGACAAATCATCTCTCTGCTTTATTGTGCTACCTCCTGCTGCTCTTCGTACCTTCTTTAACCACTGATGCTCTCACTGACCAAAGCAGCAGACCAGAGTCCTAATGACTGATAAAAACATCACAGCCTGTATACAGCTGAATGTCATGAATGTTGTCTTATGGTTGATTAATGTTTCATTGCAGAGGCGACTGGATATTAAGCCACAGGTTTCGTAAAATGATACTAGATTACTGGAAAAAACTTGCAGTTTATTTGTAATCTGAGATCGTATTATTAATGCTGATGGAAGGGTATCTGCTGAGTATTACATGTCAGTTTATTCCTTATAGTAATACTTATTTTATTTGTACTTCCTAGCATTTCTTTTCTAGTGTGTGAAGAGGTGTTTTGGTTTTTTGTCATGTTTTTATGTTTCAGAATGTCACAGAAATTTCAATATCAAATAAACTGAAAAGTAGTCATTAAATTGCAATTTTAATTTATTAAGGGAATAAAGCAATCCCAACCAAAATGTTCCAAAGTGAAAATGTAGACTCATTATATCAAGAAATCACTTAACTAGAACCTGTTTGACAACACGAAGTTTTCAAGATGATCCCAATAAACAGCACACAATGCTCAAATCTGACCTGAAACAGGCGGTAGCTGAAAGGTGCCAGAACCAGTTAGTCTTACATATAGGGCCAGTTTGGTTGAGATAGCAGTTTTCTCTAAATAAACAAAATAATTAGTTGAAACTGCATTTTATATTTACTCAGGTTATCAATATCTGACACATTTGTTTGATGATCTGAAATGATTTAGAACTAATAGAATATTTCTGAAACTCATAACAAATATTTCCAGAAAATACCAGTGAATTTTAAAACTTAACAACAGCGGTGTCCAAACTGCAGCCCTAGGGCTCTTTGTGGCCCTTGGAATGATTTTGTGTAGTCATAGACAATAATTCAAGAATACTTAGGGGCTGCCAGTACAAGCTGTCGATGCAGATAGACACTTTTTGTAATTTATTTTATTCAAAGCTTCTTAATAATTGAAAATATTGGGTAAAACACAAAATTTTTGTCTTTTAGGAGCCTTTTTTTTAGCTTTCATTTTAATTGTATAGAAAGTAGAACCACAAACATCAGAGCTGACTAAAATAAATGTTGCATTCTTTTTGCATTCTTTTGAAAAGAAATTGTGGCCCTCTTGGCAAAAGGTTTGGACACAGCTGCTTAAATTGTAGAGAAAGTTCATAATTTCAGTTCAGAAAAGTCTGCAGTTTACTGTTGGGACGCTAATTTGTTTACATTCACAAGTTACAGGAAATTGTCTTATTTTTCACCTTTGAACCTTTCAAGAAACTCCAGTCCCTCTTCAACAACCAAACCAACTTGATAAGAGTACGTTTTAAAATATCTTATTACTCCCTGAACAAAATTCAGTCAATAAAAGAGAATTTATGAATAATCTTAGGGTTGATCAGATGGATGGACTTTCAGCGTCTTTGTTTAGGCTACACACCAACTCAAAAAACTACAAAACCTTCTCAAAACTAATTTCCAGACACTAAAGCTGCCTCCGTTAGACACATCTTAAGATCATTTACAAGGTTTTAAAGACACACACGATGACGAATACAACAACTTTCATTACATTTAAACCTAAAGAAGCATTAGAAATATTTGCAATTAAAACAGTGCGTCAGACACATTTCTGTTTGTGGTCTGCTGTCACTGAGATGTATTTGTTCTAATATATGCTGTCATGTTGTCAGAAACTTGATAAGAATAAAGTAATGAACTTGTAAGTAGGACAATAAAATCTATTGCATGATAAAGTAAGACAAAAATGCTGATAATCATCAACTTTGACCCTCTTCAACCCCTTAATGTAGTACAGAGATTTAATTATAATTAGAAGCCACATATCAGTATATGATAATGCCAAAACAGCCTCTTTTATTCAATTAGTAATTTTCTGGGTTCACATATTGATCTGATGAGTGGGTTTTTTGTCATAATCTCCCAGGATGGACTGTCTTACCTGGCTTCTTTGGCTCAGGCATGTCTATGTCTGTTTAACAGGAATCCTCTGAAACCGCCTTCCTCCTTGCTTCCCAGTGGAACTGCCGGCACATCTCTTCATCCCCTCCTTTTATGAGCTAGCTCCCCACGCCGCCGCCACAGCTGCTTCCACCACTGCCATCCACCCCCGAGTGGAACAAGAAAGGAGGAGAGCGACAGGAGCGCTGTCACTTGAAACCTTGGCAGGAGCTGCGAGGCTTTAAGGAGGACGAAGGAAGACACCATGAGGGGAGAAAGTGCTTCAGAGCCCTAAAGAAAAGTCTGTCCCTCTGGAAAAACCTGCCAGATGATTACCTCATTATGCCCTGAAGTCAGAACATTAATAAACTAACTGATGCTTCTCAGCTCCTGACAGTTTGACTTAGGAGTCCCAGGCTGCAAAGATGTCTTACACATTACTGGAGAAAAAAGGAGAATGTATTTGTTTCTCCTCCAAACAACGTATCTTTATTCATCTGTCTCAGTAAGGAATGATTTTAATTTTATATCCAGACACTTTAAAATAATTATGTAAAACACTTGGGCTGCAGAGACACACGGTACTACATACAAGAATAATTTATTTATGAGTTAAACATCCTGCCATTGTAAAACATATATTATAAGATTAGGAAGACTGTTGTACTTAAGGGCATCAAGCCATTGTCTTCAAGTCATCCGTGATCGGGTCGTGGGGCTAACAGGTCCGGGAGACAAATCCCGGTATCCCTTTTCCAGGGTTTCTACACATTTTTCACGCACGCAAAAATAAGTCAACATTCATTTATTCATTTTACTTAATTTTGAAATACAAAATATTAAAGTTCACCGTGAATTTAGGGCAAATATTTCTACAGTGGGTGAGCTTTAAAAATATGGAGCCTGAAAAAATCCGAATCGAGAAGGAAAGAAGGAAGGAAGAATGGGAGGTAGGACGCAAGAAAAAAGTAAAGAACACAGGTAGGACAAAAGGAAAGAAGGAAGGAAGGACACGCAAAAGGAAGGAGACAACATTTAGACAACAAAATAGATGTTAAAGCTGCAGAAGGTAACTTTTGTAAAAACAATTTCTAAATATATTTGTTAAAACTGTCACTATGTCCTGACAGTAGAATATGAGACAGACAATCTGTGAAACAAAGAAGCTCCTCTGGCTCCTCCTAGTGGTCCTACTGCCGTTTGTAGAAATACACCTCTCCCCGTACGAAACAACCAATCAAAGCCAGGAAGAATGTCTTAGCACTCGTGTACGCGCTGCCCACACCCCTTGCCCACACAACGCATACCATCGTTTAAGCTAAAGATTGCTGGTGTGCTGCAGCTGTGCTAATGGGGTGGGCAGGTCATAGTCAATATAAAGCATATCGTTGATGCTTTGTCCCTACCAGTGAATGTGCCGTATATGTTTATCCACAGTCATTGGTGGCCCTGCTTACTAGCTTGCGTGTGCACGGCAGGCTCTGCTGTGGAGGGATGACTGTAGCACAGCAGAGAGCAAGGGGAAGGGATCTGTAAGGTGTGCTTGTTAAAATTTTCAGGCTGTCCAGGGCTTTCTCAGAACTCCCTATTGCAGCTTTAAGCCACTTTGTTACTAATTTGGCAGTATGCTTAGTTATTGTCCAGTTCGAAGACCCACTTGTCTTCATGCTTTACCTTCCTAGCTGATGTCTTGAGATATTGCTTCAATATTTCCACATAACGATATGATGCCATCTGGTTTGTGGAGTCACCCAGTTCCTCCAGTAGCAAAACACCCTCATGACATAACCATCCCCCCTGTACATGACGCTCCACCCTGGACTGTTGGGATGATGTTTTCAGGACTGTAAGCTTTCTCCTTTTCCCTCCAAATGTAACTATTGTCATTTTGGTCAAACCCTTAATCTTTTCAACAGAACACAGGACATGTTTCCAATAATTAAGGACTTTGTCTCTGGATGCATTTGCAAACTGCAATCTGGCTTTTAATGTTGTTTTTGGAGTAATGGCTCCCAGTAGCCCACGTTGGTACAGCACTGGTTTTACTGTGGATAAAGACTTTTCACCAGCTTCATTAAGCATCTTCACAATATCTTTTGCTTTTGTTCTCGGTTTCAGATGCACATTTTGCAGCAAAACGTGTTCATCTATGGGACCCAGAACCCAATTCCTTGGTGAGCTGTGATGGCTGGACATTCCCATGATGTTTAGGTATGCTTGTAAATAATTGTTGGAACAAATGAACAAAACCCTTCAGGCATCTGGAAATTGTCCCTAACACTGAATCAAACTTGTGGAGGTTCACAGTTCTTTTCCTGATGTATTGGCTGATAACTCCTAATATTTTCTCAAGATGTCACTGAAAGCAATGTTTTTACTGCGTTGCCGCAGGTTTAGGTTGCCACTCTGTTTAACTTAAATGTTTTAAATTAACTAATCAGCTGCTTACAAGTCCATGAATAAATCATCTCAGCCAAGACTGCAGACAAGGCTACGCTCATATGTGGTGCTCCAGGAGGACAGAAACAACTCTTCATTGTTTAGGTTTAATGGGCCTTCTGTTTTTCATACTTGAGAAGATAGGCATGCATTTTATCAATCATTCAGAACTTCCTCAATTAAAATCAGTCCTGGTAAGTTTAAATTACACAACATGCTGTCATAGTCAGATGCAAAGACCTTCTGAAAGTCTGAAGAACTGATCACGACCTCTTTCGAAGGTTAAAAAAGGTTTTTTTAATGTTCAGCACTTTGGTCAGAGCTCACTACTTTTAAAGAGCTTTATAAATAATACTGGCTTGACTTAAAAGGTTGCTAAAATAAGTGCTGAATCAAAACGTTTTTACAGTATTGTGTACATGTGGTTTTTTTATTTAAACCAAATTAAATCCTTACTTCTAAAACCTCCTGCAGAGTATTGCATGTAAGGTAGTTTAGTTTCTAAAGAAACAGTAAAAATGTTCACAGATTGGTCTCTATGTTGTGAAAATGCTGTTGACGTTGGTCTGGTTTAATTTTGCTGAACATCTCCCCTGATTTTAGTCCTTATGGGCACATTTTTGGCTCTGCAGATATGACTCCATCAGCATATTTGAAAGCTGGGTTGAGTTTTGAAATTAGTTGAAGGAGTATTCCAGCATTTTACTGTGTCATTTGGAGACTCGAAGCTACATATCCGAGACCCCTTGGGAGGGATCGGCATTCCAAGAAGCCAAACATGAAGTTCAAGTATCCTTCCCAGAGTAGCAGGTCTCGTTTTTTAAACACGCTGAGGAAGAAATGGCAAGGGTGGAGAAGAGAACTACAAAATGAGACTGAACAGGCAACAGGCATGTTTCTACATTAAGGGCTCTGACCATTGCATTTGCTGCTGTGATGCTGCAGCTGTTTGTAGGATGAGCTCTCAGAGATATTTATCTTCAAGCAATATTTTTTTGTTTTCTTTTTTCCTGCCCAAATTACTCAGGCAGCCACAATTATGGAAATAACAACAACAAATACTAATTATAATGATAGCAACTTGAAATTTGTGTTTATTTTAGGAAGAGCAAATCACACACTAGAAACTTTACACAGATCTGTTGGAACAGAATTAAAATGTCTTGAGTCACATTAGAGTAGTTTCTTCTGATTAATCCTGCTGCCTAACTGCCATTTGTCCCTTTGCAGATTTCTTGTGTTTTTTAGCTTTCTTCATGCTTCAATGTTTCAGATAATCGAACTTTCATAACAGAAAAATGTAAATAGAGCAAATTCAAAAGCAGTTTTGAAATGATTTAATTAATTTTGGAAAAAAAAGATCCCAACCAATCTAGTCCTATTTGGAAAAGCAATTGCCCCCTAAACCTAATAACTAGTTGAATACTAAAATTCTGGTTATGAAATAACTCAGTTCTTTTTTTTAACTGGACAAATGAGTGCGTTATCACCCCCTGTTAGACTTCGTTCAAATTGTAAATCCTTGATCTAACACTGTGACACAACTGATCCAAAACATATTAGAAACAAGAATATAAGAACTAACACTTTGATAAATGTCCTCAGCTTTACGCAGGACAGCTCATAGCAACACAAACGGCTAACAGCGAGCTGAACAGCTCTCGGTAAACCTTTTACATTTACATTTTGATATGCATGCTTAAATGTTAAACATCTGCACTTCATTGAGTGATGGCTGGAGTAATCCTGTCTAAAGAAAAATTTAAATAATTGTTTTTTTAAATTTTGTTTCTCTGACCTTCCTTCTTAAAGCAGTCAATGTTCAGCACCAGGCATGCAGTCGGAACATGAAAACAAATGCATGAGTTCATCTTTGACCAGGAGTAGTAAAGTAACATAGAAACATTTACAGCGATGAATGAGACTAACGAGCTGTCCTAGTATGAGGAAACAGACACTGTACAGGCCTGCGTGGTTTTAAAGGCAGAGCCTAGGGGAATCATGTGCCCCGGTCGCCATGTGCTCCATTCAAAGATTCACTACCTTTAAAACAGTCACACACACACACAACACACACATTTGTATGTCTACCCATATTAGGACTTTGCATTGACTTCCATTCATTTTAGTAACTACATTACCCCTATATTCCTAACCTTAATCAAGACTTAGATCATGCCATACCGCTAAACCCACCCCTAACACTAGAAAAGGGGTCTGCGACATCAGGAACCCATACGTCTTCAGACGGTTAGTGAATATACCAGAAAAGGTCCTAAATAAGTCACATAAATGAGTACAAACACACACACTGGCATGCAACAATATTCCATCTAATTTTAATATGGATACAATAAATTCACAGTTTAAACACTATTTTTGTTGACCTATGGAGAAGTCAAGAAAATATTTTTTTATTATTTGTCATGTTTATTGACATATTTAAAAGTGGAAACTTTCTCTAAATAATTCATGGCTGCATTTCTTTTTTTTTATATCCCTTACTGAGAACTTTTACACTTACTTTAAATTGATGTGATGAGTCATCATTTACATTGTTTGTCCTTGTTCTTATCTTCTGTGACTCTCTCAAACATGCTGTGGGAATCAACTACTGGTCCAAATCCCGACTGGTGATGAACCATTCTTGTCTTGGCAGCGCTTGGAGTTTATCAAGGTTTGTAAGCCTCTATTCTGCTTTCTCCATCTGCTTTTAGGTTCTCAGTGGGGTTCAGATTTGGGGTTTTTCCTGACCACAGGTCCAGTTTCTCAGTGTTCTGGTCTGTGGGCAACTTCATCCCAGTGCTCCATCAGGCTGGAAATCCACAGGGCATCACCAAACTGTTGGATTGTTTGTTAGAAAAGGATTATATATCATTCTTTATTTAATAAGATGTTTCACACCTAACTTCTGATAGCACTCACCTTTTCATCTGCAGGTAAGTGCTTTCTCCAGATGCCCCATATACTCAGGAGGAGGATTCATCAGAGAAAATAACTTTGTCCAGCCTTGTTTCCTGAACTGTTTCAGTCTTCACAGACTCGGAAGTGCAGAACTGCTGGAGCTCTGGGTAACGTCACTTCCTGTTTTCGCTGTTGCACTCGGTGGATTGTTTGGTGTGTGAAGGCTCTCTCGGTTGATCAGATTTCTCTCTACTGTGACATCTCTTACTTGTTCTAATACATAAGCATGTTAAAACACATACTTTCTGTTGCTGCATTTAACTTTGGGGACTCTCCGTGTCTTACACAGTTTTTCTAGTAGTGGTAAGGGGTCGCTAGCTTAGTGGGGGATTTTAACATTCATGTTGACACTGAAAGTGATAGCCTAAATATAGCGTTTAATCTTAGACTCAATTGGCTTGGCACAAAACATTAACAAACCTACCCACCTTTGTCTTCATTCTCTGGACCTTGTGCTGACATATGGCATTGAGTGTAAAGACATAACAATATTTTCTCATAACCCTGTCCTGTCTGACCATTTCTTAATAACCTTTGAGTTTAATTTAACTGAGTACTCCACACCTGAAAGAAAATGTCATTATACTAGATCATTATCAGACAATGCTGTAACAACCTTTAAAGAATATGTTCCACTTTTAATTTCCTCATCACAGAAAAGCACAGTGGACGGCAATAATTCTGTTTCTGCCCCTTCACAAATTGATTCTCTTGTTCATAGTGTTACTTCATCTTTGCATGGTGCATTTGACAATGCAGCCCCCTTGAAAAAGAAGGTAATTATTCACAGGAGGCAGGCTCCTTGGATTAATTTAGATCTGTATACTTTAAAGCACAATGTTAGAAAACTGGAGAGAAAATGGCGCTCTACACACCTAGAGGATTCCTACTTAATCTGGGAAAATAGCCTACTGTTGCGTAAAAAGACACTTCACCAAGCTAGAACAGCTTATTTTTCATCATTAATAGAAGAGAACAAGAATAATCCTAGGTTTCTCTTTAGTACAGTTGCTAAACTTACACAGAGTCATAGCTCTGTTGAGCCATCCATTCCCTTAGCTCTCAGCAGTCATGACTTTATGGGATTCTTCTTAAATAAAATTGATTCTATTAAAAAGAAAATCTTTGACATACTCCCGAAGATGATTACTTCATCCTCAGCAGGTGAGACAACATTGGAAGTGACTGTAGAACCTGATTTGTGTTTGGACTGTTTTGATCCTGTGGAACTTCCTGAGTTATCAGAAATATTAGCTTCATCTAAACCTTCAACTTGTATGTTAGACCCAATCCCAACCAAATTATTTAAGGATGTGTTCCCTCTGATTACCAGCCCCATTTTAGGTATGATTAACCTATCCTTAGTAAATGGATATGTACCACAAGCTTTTAAAGGCAGATCCTTTGGTTATCAGGCTCCTCTCCTGTGGAACCAGCTCCCAGTTTTAATCCGTGAGGCAGACACCCTGTCTACTTTTAAGGCTAGGCTTAAAACTTTCCTTTTTGATAAAGCTTATAGTTAGAGTGGCTTAGGTTATCAGGGAGGGAGCCTTCCTCCCTCCCTGTTGGATGGAGTAAGGGGGAGTCAGGTTTAGCCTAAACCGGCTCAGTTATGGTTGAGGTGCAAACACACCCTCTATTTCTGCTACCTGTATGACCCCTTCTCTTTTCCAATGGTTATAATCAGTCTGACAGAGAGAGGTATCCCGATCCTTGTGGTTTTTAGTATAACAATGACCATCAGAGGGACTCTTTGTGGGGTGCCTTGTGACGACATTGTTGTAAATAAGCGCCGTTTAACTAAACAATCTGAACTGAAACTATCTGTGTAGTTATGCTGCTATAGGCTTAGGTTGCTGGAGGACATAATGACCACTTTCACCCTCTTCGCTACATTCTCATACTACTCTCCAATTTTGCATTATTTGCTGTTATTTCAGCTTTTAACTTTGTTCTCTCTTTTCTCTTCCTAGAAGCTACACCTGGCCTGACTCTGTGTCTACCTGTGACACCTTTCTGGAAAGAGGCATCGTCCGAGCTTTTGCTGGCAACAACTTAATGCTCACCCTCTACCGATGATCCACATGACCCTGTCTTTCAGTGTTTAACCCTTTCTCTCTCCTAGACATGGCAATTGACTGAGCTTTTACTGTGACTAACTCTATGTGCTCTCTTTCAGACTCTAACCTTGAAAACTGGCTAAGAGTTTATCTGTTCTTTCTTTCTAGGTGAAACGACTAAAGGAGCTACATCCATTAACATTTACTTCTCCTTCCCATAGAAAGGACTCCTGGATCAGTACTTCTTTGTTCTCTTTGTGTCTCTGCTCTGTTCTTTCTCTCAAACCCCCAGTCGGTCGTGGCAGATGGCCGCTCACACTGAGCCTGGTTCTGCTGGAGGTCTCTTCCTGTTAAAAGGGAGTTTTTCCTCTCCACTGTCGCTACATGCATGCTCAGCATGAAGGATTGCTGCAAAGTCAATGTCAGTGACTGTCCACTGTCTCTACATGCTCATCCAGGAGGAGGGAATGCTGCAAGTCACTGACTGGATGCAATCTGCTGGGTTTCCTTAGACAGAAAAACTTTTTATCCAATTTGAATAAATAACTAACTCTGACTGCACTGTTCAATGGTTAGGACTAATTGGAATGTATGTACCTGACTGTTGTGAAGTGCCTTGAGACAACATGTGTTGTGAATTGGCGCTATATAAATAAACTGAATTGAATTGAATTGATTTAGCTGTAATTAAACGTTTACTGAAGAAATCTTCGCTTGATCGAGATGACTTGAAAAATTACAGACCTATATCCAATCTTCCATTCTTATCTAAAATTCTTGAGAAAATAGTTGCTAATCAAATGTGTGAGCATTTATACAGCAATGACCTGTTTGAAGAGTTTCAGTCAGGCTTCAGAGCTCATCATAGCACTGAAACAACTCTGCTGAAAGTCACTAATGATATTCTTATGGCCTCAGATAATGGACTTGTGTCTGTACTGGTTCTGTTAGATCTCAGTGCTGCATTTGATCCAGTCAATCACAATATTCTCTTAGAAAGGCTGGAATATGCTGTAGGGATCAGGGGAACAGCGGTAGGCTGGTTTAAATCTTATCTGTCTGACAGATTCCAGTTTGTTCATGTAAATGATAAATCATCTTTAAACTCCAGGGTTAATTGTGGAGTACCACAGGGTTCAGTACTTGGGCCAATTCTCTTTACTATATATATGCTTCCAATAGGTCAAATTATCAGGCAGCATAGGATAAATTTTCACTGTTACGCTGATGATACTCAGCTTTACTTATCAATAAATCCTGATGAGCCCAACCAGTTAGATAGACTACAAGCATGTCTTGAAGATATAAAAACTTGGATGACTTTAAATTTTCTGCTTCTAAATTCAGACAACACCGACGTTGTCGTCGTTGGATCGGAGTCTTTGAAAAAGAAACTGCTTAGTCAATCACTTAACCTGGATGGCATTAAATTGACCTCCGGTAATAAAGTAAAAAACGTTGGTGTTATTTTTGACCAGGACATGTCATTTAAATCCAATATTAAACAGGTTTCTAGGATTTCCTTCTTTCATCTCCGGAACATTGCCAAAATTAGAAATATCCTGTCCAGGAGTGACGCTGAAAAACTAGTCCATGCATTTGTTACTTCAAGGCTGGACTATTGTAATTCTTTACTATCAGGATGTCCACAAAATGCAGTTAAAAGCCTTCAGCTGATTCAAAATGCTGCAGCAAGAGTTCTGATGAAAATTAAAAAGACAGATCCTATTTCTCATTTTTTTAGCCTCCCTTCATTGGCTCCCTGTTAAATCCAGAATATAATTTAAAATTCTCCTCCTCACATATAAAGCCCTTAATGATCTAGCTGCATCATACATCAGAGATCTGATTGTTCCATATGTTCCTAACAGAACACTTCGTTCTCAGAATGCAGGTTTACTGGTGGTTCCTAGAGTCTCTAGAAGTAGAATGGGAGGCAGATCCTTTAGTTATCAGGCTCCTCTCCTGTGGAACCAGCTCCCAGTTTTAGTCCGTGAGGCAGACACCCTGTCTACTTTTAAGGCTAGGCTTAAAACTTTCCTTTTTGATAAAGCTTATAGTTAGAGTGGCTTAGCTTATCCTGAGCTATCTTCCTTATTTTTACCTCCGCCTTCCTCCCTCCCTGTTGGATGGAGTAAGGGGGAGTCAGGTTTGGCCTAAACCGGCTCAGTTATGGTTGAGGTGCAAACACACCATCCATTTCTGCAACCTGTATGACCCTCTTTTCCCATGGTTATGGTCAATCTGACAGAGAGAGGTATCCCAAGCCTTGTGGTTTTTAGTATAACAATGGCCATCAGTGAGCTCTAGATGGACAAGCAGTCTATTTTTAAGGCTAGGCTTAAAACTTTCCTTTTTAATAAAGCTTATAGTTAGAGTGGCTTAGTTTATCCTGAGCTATCTCTGTAGTTATGCTGCTATAGGCTTAGGCTGCTGGAGGACATAATGACCACTTTCACCCTCTTTGCTAGATTCTCACACTACTCTCCAATTTTGCGTTATTTGCTGTTATTTCAGCTTTTGACTTTATGTTCTCTCTCTTCTCTTCCTAGAAACTACACCTGGCCTGACTCTGTGTCTACCTGTGACACCTTTCTGGAGAGGGGCATTGTCCAAGCTTCTGCTGGCAACAACTTAATGCTCACCTTCTAGAGATGATCCACTTGGCCCTGTCTTTCAGTGTTTAACCCTTTCTCTCTCCTAGATATAGCAATTGACTGAGCTTAACTGTGACTAACTCTATGTGCTCTCTTTCAGACTCTAATCTTGAAAACTGGCTCAGAGTTTATCTGTTCTTTCTTTCTAGGTGAAACGACTAAAGGAGCTACATCCATTAACATTTACTTTTCCTTCCCATAGAAAGTACTCCTGGATCAGTGCTTCTTTGTTCTCTTTGTGTCTCTGCTCTGTTCTCTCAAACCCCCAGTCGGTCGTGGCAGATGGCCGCTCACACTGAGCCTGGTTCTGGTTCTGGTTCTGCTGGAGGTTTCTTCCTGTTAAAAGAGAGTTTTTCCTCTCCACTGTCGCTACATGCTACAGTATGAGGGATTGCTGCAAAGTCAACGCCAGTGACTGTCCACTGTCTCTACATGCTCATCCAGGGGGAGCGAATGCTGCAAGTCACTGACTGGATGCAATCTGCTGGGTTTCCTGAGATAGAAAAACTTTTTATCCAATTTGAATAAATAACTGAATCTGACTGCACTGTTCAGCTGATGCTGAGTCTGTTTCTAGGAATAAGTCCAATCTTGTGGTTCCTGAAGCTTTCTTCTTCACTGCCACCAAATCTCTCACCTTGAAGCTCTTGAAGATCTAGAAAATGGTTCTTTCAACTCCAACATCCTTAGTTTCCTGGAGGTGAGGCCATTTTAATGAAAGATTATGATGAGTTTTTCTTTAAAGGTGGCCCTTTCTGACATATCTGCTCCTCCGTTGTAGTAGACGCTCTGCTAATTAGGTGGATAGAGAGATTTCAGCCGGATTCTTTCAGAACTTCACCTGTGTTTTGGACATGTCTGTACTGAAATGAGGTTGGCTAATTTATTTCTGAAAAACACAGACAAAATGGGTTTTGTTGCAAAATAAACATTATAAGCTAACAAATATCTTTAATTAAAGAAACTTGTGTCACTGTCAAATAGAAGAATAAATTAGTATCTTCTGACAATCTCCAACAGAGCAGATTTGACAAGAGTTCTGTGAACCAAAAGCGAAGTCTAAAGCAAGTTAGAGACCCAGAAATAGCTCTGGCTTTTTAAAATCTCAGACTTTAGATTTATTATTACTGAATGCAAAACTCTTTGTCAGCATGAAAGTGCTAAAAAAGCACTTTCATGCTGAGACGTTGACTTTAAAACAGATGAATGCTTTCCAGTTCTTTCCATGCAGGCTTTATTTATGGGTCACCAGCCTTTCAGATGAGAGTAAACACTGAGTACATCTATCACATTTAGCAAAAAAGTATAGAGCATGTTCTACTGTTTAAAGATTTGATACTTTTCAGCTGAATGTTGCGTTGTTCGGCCATTTGGCTGAACCAAACTATTCAAAGGCCCTTTGGAAACCACAGCCTCTGTTCAATTAGCAGCTGGAGTCAGAATCCAGTGCCTGCAGGCCAAGAAAAGAAGAGAGATCCATAAATTCTGCCTTGAAGGTGCTACATATTGTTTTCTGTTCTCACTGAGTATGTTGAATTATTTTATTACACTGCTAATAAATCAAGGAAGGAGCCAGTGAGAAGAAAATAAGGCACGGGACATATTTCTTCTTCTTCTTCTTCTTCTTCTCTTATTATTATTATTTTTATTATTATTATTATCACTACTACTACTACTGGTGGTGGAAATAGTATGTTTGATTACATAACTAATTTAATTATTTATTTATTTTATTTGTATATATATTTATTTGATAAAAATAATCAGAATAATATAGCAATGGTAGTAGCTAATAGTTTTACTTAATTATTTGCATATTTACATTTTAGTGTAATTTATTATTATATACATGTTTATTCATTTCATACATTTATTATTAGTAGTTGTAGCTATAGTGGTGAAATTAAATTATTTGTTAATTTATCTTCTTAATATATGTATGTATTTGTTTATTTATTTGTTTGTTTGTTTGTTTATTTACTGATGTATTTGTCATTCTCTGTGTAAATAATAAAAATAGGAATCTATATCATATGTAGAGTCCACATATTGCTAAATAAAACAAAGCACAAAAAAAACATTTAAAATTTGTTTTCATATCACTTGTACTTGTACTCATCGTTTTCCGCTTTATCCGGGAACGGGTCGCGGGGGCAGCAGACTCAGCAGAGACACCCAGACGTCCCTCTCTCCAGACACCTCCTCCAGCTCCTCCGGGGGGAGCCCAGGGCGTTTCCAGGCCAGCCGAGAGACATAGTCCCTCCAGCGTGTCCTGGGCCGTCCACTGGGCCTCCTCCTGGTGGGACCTGCCTGGAACACCTCCCGAGGAAGGCGTCCAGGAGGTATCCGGTATAGATGCCCGAGCCACCTCAACTGGCTCCTCTCGATGTGGAGGAGCAGTGGCTCTACTCCGAGCCCCTCCCGGATGGCCGAGCTCCTCACCCTATCTCTAAGGGAGTGCCCGGCCACCCTACGGAGGAAGCTCATTTCAACCGCTTGTATCCGGGATCTCGTTCTTTTGGTCATTACCCAAAGTTCATGGCCATAGGTGAGGGTAGGAATGTAGACCAACCGGTAAATCAAGAGCTTCGCTTTTCAGCTCAGCTCTCTCTTCACCACAACGGACCAGCACAGCATGCCCCCGTTACTGCGGCAGGCGCACCGATCCGTCTGTTGATCTCCCGCTTCTTCCCCCACTCGTGAACAAGACCCCGAGATACTTAAACTCTTCCACTTGAGGCAGGAACTCCATTCCAACCTGAAGAGGACAGGCCACCCTTTTCCGGTCGAGAACCATGGCCTTGGACTTGTTTTCATATCAATTTAGCTAAATTTAAATAGAGTATTTATCACATCCATCCATCGTCTATCCGCTTATAAGGGCAGTGTGCTGGTGCCTCTCTTCAAAGGTAATTGGCCAGCCAGCACCCGACAGGCCGCCAGTTCATCACAGGGCAACACAAGGACACACAGGACAAACTACCATGCACACACACTCATACATAAGACCAACTAACCTGACCTGCATATTTTTGGATGGTGGTAGAAAGGTCGAGTAGGGAACCCATGCATTCAAAGGGAGAACATGTAAACATGCAGAAAGGCTCTTCTCAGGAAGTAGAGCAAAAGACTTGCTATAAGACAACAGTGTTAACAACTGCACCACCATGCAGCCCCGTTTTTCTTACATTCATAGAGATGTTTTATGATCTCATAGTGTAATATTTAAAATACAGTATCATGATCTTTCAACACGTGCAGCTTTCATCTGGGTGTTTCATTGTCTTGGTAAATGTGTTAAAGTCTATTATTTTGTGCTGCAGGAATAAAATAGTCACGATTTCCCACAGTAAGAGAAGTTATTTTATCCAGGCAATAGAGCTGCAAAAGTCTCTTGGGACAGATGCCAGATGTGCACAGCTGTTCTTTCCAGCTTAATGTGAACATGTCACAGTAACACTCTCATCCAAGGCTTGGGATTAAAGCAGCTAAAGCCAGGAGCTCAATCAGCTTGAGTATAAACTCACCCCTTGAGTGTGACAAACTAAAATGTTGGCACAAGCAAAGCACCGAGTGCTGACTAATGGATTTTAAAACACGAATAACTTTCCTTCCAACAGGACATAAATATTTAGTATTTCTTGTGAAAAGGGCCCTTGGAGCAGTGAGGGGTTGAGAGAAAGGTTGAGGAGGTCTTTTCTGGTCTGTTAGCAGCCTCTGCTGGTTCTGGATGTGTCTGTGCATGCAAATGCAATAAGAATCTCCAGGTTTGAACTGATAGGTATATTATCATGGATTTCACAATATTAATCTTTATTCATACATCATGACCAAAGTAAACCTTTATATTTGCCCATTAGGTAAATATTCTAAATATTCCAACCTTTTACAACAAATTATTTAGAACATTTACAGTTGCACAAGTGCAATTTATTCTAGTACGTTTTAATGTTATACACTCAGACTCAGATTCAAACCCTGTTACACTTCAATCCAAATATAATACAATACAGTAATGCTGCATGATTTATCCACTCATAATCGTGATCGCAATATCAGCAGTACAACACGGCAATCACAACGCATGGATGCCGCGCTTGCTATTATATTTCAAGTGGGGCTCGTTCAAGTTCTGCATCACAATAATATACTTGTCCAGTGGGATGGATTTTCCTCACTGCCCTTGATTTCCAAAGCCAATCGAGATTTTAATGTGTGAGATGATAGGTGGGGGGAACACCAAGAAGACAGAAAAGATAGAGAAGATTAAGGAAAACATGGATTAATTGCAGCAAATATTGTCATATTACTACTGGACAAAAGTATCAAACTTTTATGTTGCAACATCTCTTGATATTTTGCAGCCCTTAAAGTTTTAGTAAATCAAATGCCAAATACAAAAAAATGGATTCTCAAAAGAAAAGAGATGATTGCAATCTTCGCTTTAATAAGACTACATCCTAATAAAGCATGTGGTGACAGTGGAGAGGAGCCACTTGCTTGTAACAGGAAGTGACTGCTAGTGGAACCTGACTCTTTAGAAGAGTCCGTCTTTTATGACCAGCAGAGGACTGACAGGACTAGAAATACTAACAGACAAGCAAAGAAGTTATCAGCCAGGTTTCAGATTATGTAAAAAAAAAAAAGAAAACTGAGAATAAATGTGGTTAAAGGCCTGAACTCCATCTAGAAAAGAGACACAGCTAAACAGAGACATCTAAACTGGGTAGACTTTATATGTGAAATTAAAACAGAGCACATCAAGTTAAAGGCAGCAAGTACTCCATCAATGGAAGACAAGGACCACCTTGTGTTACAAACAGAGTACATACAGAACAGCAACAGCTCTGTCTGTGACAAACTCTCAACTAAGCAGTACTCGCTGTCCAAAAGTACTCCTGGCACCTGAGTAGGCCTACTTTCTTTGGGAATAGTGTGGACTATTATAAAGTTAAAAGCAGCAATAACTGCTGGTAGAAAGGAAAGAGAGTAAAAAGAGGAGAGTAAGGTAAAGGTGGCCCTTTCTCTTCTAACCTATAGCAGCATAACCAGCTAGATAGATGGTCATTATGTCCTAGATAGCTCAGGATAATCTAAACCATTTTAACTATCAGCTTTATCAGACTTATCCACATCCACATTTATTTGAACTTGAGTATGATATTTTTGATAACTGCAGAATAATTTTTCTTATGTTGTAAATTTGCCTTTACTATACAGTCTCTTGCTTCTCATTTTGTTATATTATATTTTACCAGGTGTGAATCTGCATGCCAGATACTTTGTTGCAGGTATACCTGAATTTCCCCACTGAAAAATAAAAATAAAATGTAAAAGTAAAAAAAAAAAAAGATTTACCCTCCTGGCCGGGGATCAAATGTGATCATCTAATGCACCGCTTTTATTCTGAAAATCCGGATGTTGCTATGTTGCTACATTTCAGCCAACTTCCGCTATCCACATTTGGCAAAATGACTCGTCTGTCACCGTTTAAAATTGCTCTTATTTTCATGGTTTTGTTCGTCGTA
This sequence comes from Girardinichthys multiradiatus, assembly GCF_021462225.1. Lineage (NCBI taxonomy): Eukaryota > Metazoa > Chordata > Actinopteri > Cyprinodontiformes > Goodeidae > Girardinichthys > Girardinichthys multiradiatus. The sequence goes on from NC_061817.1 coordinate 34,976,138, forward strand.
TGCGCAGATTTTGTTTGCTGTAATAACGGCCGAAGGGTAAGAGTTAAATAAGTGATTATTCGGAATATTTTTTACAATAAGCCAAACAGGTTATTTTATTTTTGCTCAGGCTTTAGCATTAGCACTGAGGCTAAACGCAGATTTTTGTTTTTTTACTATTTTCAGGTTGGTGATCCGTTGGAGACTGAGCTGAGTGGTTTCTCTGTGCCTCTTGAGCACTCATTTGAACTCGGTGAGTAAATGTTTTAATTGTGAAGGTATATTATGTAGATCATTGCTCATGCTAATTTGCTAGATAAGCAGCCTTGTGCTCATCAAGCTAACACATTCCATCTTTTATTTTTCTAGATATGTTTATTACCCGGGGTAAATCAGGCATTATTTTCAGGCTTACCTTTGGGTTCTGTAATTTGGGCGTGTAAGAAAGTCGTTAACTTTTGTCTTTCTTTTATTTCACATTTACCTATTAAATTGATCTACACATAAATCAGAATACATTTAAGTTACTTTAATATAGCTTTGCACTTAAACTGCTTTAAATACTTTTAAAGATGTTCAAATTAGTGGACCACATAAATGAATGCCTGTATAGCTGCATGTTTGCCACTGTTATCTGTGGGGCCACCTGTAGTTTTGACAGTTTGGAGCAAACAGGTGTCTGTTAACACAATGCCGAGGTGTTAGTAATTAGCAGTTACCTTAGAGAAAGGACAGCTGTTTCCCATCAACTTGAAAGGGTTTAATGGGACAAAAAGTCCTTTATTCTGCAGTGAAAAGGATTATTTACAAGCAGACAACATTTAAGACAGCTGCTAATCTTCCCAGTAGCGGATATGACAGCAAATTCACACTAAAATTATACAACACTCAAAGAAACAAAAAATAAACCGTTTAATTTCAGACTTTACTGTTAGCCTGGTAAAAGTTCATGACTGAACAAGTATGTCTTGTTTGGAAGAGCTGAAGGAGAAAGCATCTTCTCTCTAAAAATAATATGGTGGCATGACTTTGGTTTGCAAATCTGCATCTGAACGAAAGACGAGACTTCTGGGACAATTTGTTTGGACAGACTGGACCAAAGTACCGTTGTTTGGCTATAATGCATACCACCACGTTTGGAGGAAATCAAACACAGCATATCAGCTCAAACGCCTCATGCTAACTGTCAATCACGGTGGTGAAGGGTTGATGATGATTGGTTGGGCGCCTTGCAGTCGTGGAGTCAATCATGAACCCTTTGTGTGAGTCAAATGTGTTGAGAGGCAGATAGACAGAGAGCTACCGTTTAAAAAGTAGTAGCCTAGGGAGTCTACAGAAAGTTTATTAATTGTACTGCTTGCATTTTAGTTATTTATGCTCATTGTGTATAAGGCTTTGATTTTCTTCAGATGATGTAGCAAAGTTTGAGTCTCGTGGATCGTTGCTGTTGAAAACGGGTCGGGAGCCGAGCGTCTCTCTGACTCAGAACCAGCTGTCAGAGGAGGACAGAGCCAAACTGAAGGTAAATCAGTGATCTGAAAACAGCAGACTGAATGGCCAAACCCACTGATGTTTCACAGAAATCTTTAGGCGTGGAAAATGACAAAACGTTGCTGGGAGATATATATTTTTTAAGCGAATGGTCTTACAACAGAAACATGGATTTGTGACATGCTTGATTTGTCTCCTCAGGAAGTGGCTGCAGTCGATGGTCTCTACAGAATCAGAGTGCCTCGAGTTTTCCTGCAAGCAGACAGACAGACGGAGTGGCAGATGGAAGGTCATCTCACAGCATTTGTCAGAGCTGTATGTATTTAACTGCTCATCTTCAAAATAGGATCAAAAATGTTGCTCATTACTCAAATAAATCGAGTAGGGTTTTTTCTATGAAAGACTTTATCAAAATGGAGATTTAATTTTATGTTTGAAGACAAATGGTTCCAAGGAAATGAAGTAATCAATCTGTTTGCTTTGTGGTTCTCAGTGTGCGATGGTTGAGTCCCATCTAAGCGACGTGATCACGCTTCACAGTGACGTTTCTGGATACCTCATTGGTGTCTCCATTGTGACTTTACCTGGAGCCTGCAGAGGCACCGAGGTCGAGGACGAAGTTGATCTTGAGGTTTTCAACACCACTCTGAGCATCATTGCTCCTGTAAACGCACCAGGGTCAGTTTACCATCAGTGTTTTCTCTTTTTCTTGTTTACAGCTGATGTGAAGCTTTTTGTGATTCTCGTTTAGAGATACGTTTGTTATTTAGAAACGTTTCAGACATATTTAGTGTTTATTAACGTCTTTGTAATCAGTGTGGTTCTGATTTGGCTGCCTGATGGCTGTAGCTAAAAGATAAATATTGTTCTTGCTGTTAACTGTTAAGGTGACAGTTAGAAGACTTTTTCCCACATGTTGCTGTGAGCTGTCAGTCAGCTGGTCATAGGAGAGGAATTTCATGAAGCTACGACACTATTAAAACATTAGTTTTAACACACTTACGACACGGTTTGGAATTTGGTGTCATTGTTTTCACGTCTGAAAACTACAAAAATAGAAGCATCAGAAATATTTGTACTTTATTCTCTGTCCCATTGTCTAAAACGTATGTCCTACTTCTTTCCTTTTATACTTCCTGTGTCCTTACTCCCTTCCTTCTATACCTCCTTGTTTGCTTCCTTCCTTTCCTTGTTTTATTGTGTCTATTTTTGTTTTCTTCTTTCCTTTCCTCGTGTTCCACCTTCCTTAATTGTGTTCTCCTTCTGTCTTGTATGTCCATCCTTCTATCCTTACCTTTGTCCTTCCTTTCTGTTCCCTCCCTCCTTTGGGTGCTTCCTGTATATTTCCTCCCTCATGCCCTTCCTTCTTTCCTCACTTGTGTCCTTTCTTATTTTGTCCATGTCCTTCCTTACTTTCCTTGAGTCCTTTGTTCCTTTCCTGCTTGCTTCTCTACTTATGTTTTGTGTCCTCCTCTCTTCCATCCATCCATCCAGTTTTTTTTTTTTTTTTTCAGCTCACATATTTAAAACCTGCCCACCATTGATAGTCGACTATTAGGATCGGGATTTCACATTTTAAATTACTACAAACGCAGCTGAATCTGAAAAAGTATGTCAAAAAGTTATGAGGACCAAAACTTTACAACACACCATCGTTGTCTGGACAAATTAGCATTGTGAGGACATTTTGTCCAGGTTCTCAAAATGCAAATCGTGCTAATGCTTAGATTTAGGACTAAGATGTGAATTGATTTTAGGTTACGTTAATGGTTAGCTATGTACCCATGACCTTAGGTTTACGGTTAGGGTATAAAAACCAATAGAAAATGAATAGAAGTCAATACTACGTCCTCACAAAGATATATATATATATATATACCAAAGTGTTTGTGTGCAGATTTTGGTTTTTACTGTTTCAAGCTTTTGTTTGAAAATTTATTAATTGGATTCTTTGTCTTCCAGACCAGAGACGGCTCTGTTCCTGGAACGGATGGAGCTAGAATCTGAGAAGAAAGGGAAGAATACGCAAGAGCAGAAGTCGTTCTTTGCCAAATACGTAAGAGCATGAGGCCTCTGAAGCTGCTGATGAGGCTTGGAGGTTGAACCCGAAGTTCTGGGATGTGTTTTAACTACGCATGGGGTTGTAAAAGCTATCAGGGTTTATAATAAGGTTAATAAAACGACGGTTAATCAGGTCAAATGTTCTGGCATACCATTGTTAGAGTTTAAAGTACTGTTAATAAGAGCTCGGAAGAAAGTGACAAGGTTTTCTCTGGATCATGAAGTAACGCACGTTGCTGTGCACTGCCGGTCTGCTGGCTGACACAAAAAGCACTTGAGAACTATTAAAATTAGTGTTAATGATATATTTTCAATTTATTTATATAGCGCCAATTCACAACACGTCGTCTCAAGACACTTCACAAAAGTCAGGTTCATTTCCAATTAATCCTAATCATTGAACAGTTCAGTCAGATTCAGTTATTTATTCAAATTGGATAAAATGTTTTTCTATCTAAGGAAACCCAGCAGATTGCATCCAGTCAGTGACTTGCAGCATTCCCTCCTCCCAGATGAGCATGTAGAGACAGTGGACAGTCACTGGCGTTGACTTTGCAGCAATCCCTCATACTGAGCATGCATGTAGCGACAGTGGAGAGGAAAAACTCTCTTTTAACAGGAAGAAACCTCCAGCAGAACCAGGCTCAGTGTGAGCGGCCATCTGCCACGACCGACTCTGGGTTTGAGAGAACAGAGCAGAGACACAAAGAGAACAAAGAAGCACTGATCCAGGAGTCCTTTCTATGGGAAGGAAAAGTAAATGTTAATGAATGTAGCTCCTTTAGTCGTTTCACCTAGAAAGAAAGAACAGATAAACTCTGAGCCAGTTTTCAAGGTTAGAGTCTGAAAGAGAGCACATATAATTAGTTACAGTAAAAGCTCAGTCAATCGCCATGTCTAGGAGAGAGAAAGGGTTAAACACTAAAAGACAGGGCCATGTGGATCATCAGTAGAAAGTGAGCATTAAGTTGTTGTCAGCAGAAGCTTGGACGATTCCCCTCTCCAGAAAGGTGTCACAGGTAGACACAGAGTCAGGCCAGGTGTAGCTTCTAGGAAGAGAAAAGAGAGAACAAAGTTAAAAGCTGAAATAACAGCAAATAATGCAAAATTGGAGAGTAGTGTGAGAATGTAGTGAAGAGGGTGAAAGTGGTCATTATGTCCTCCAGCAGTCTAAGCCTATAGCAGCATAACTACAGAGATAGCTCAGGATAAACTAAGCCACTATAACTGTAAGCTTTATTAAAAAGGAAAGTTTTAAGCCTAGCCTTAAAAGTAGACAGGGTGTCTGCCTCACGGACTAAAACTGGGAGCTGGTTCCACAGGAGAGGAGCCTGATAACTAAAGGATCTGCCTCCCATTCTACTTCTAGAGACTCTAGGAACCACCAGTAAACCTGCAGTCTGAGAACAAAGTGCTCTGTTAGGAACATATGGACCAATCAGATCTCTGATGTATGATGGAGCTAAATCATTAAGGGCTTTATATGTGAGGAGGAGAATTTTAAATTATATTCTGGATTTAACAGGGAGCCAATGAAGAGAAGCTAAAATAGGAGAAATATGATCTCTCTTTTTAATTTTCATCAGAACTCTTGCTGCAGCATTTTTAATCAGCTGAAGGCTTTTAACTGCATTTTGTGGACATCCTGATAGTAAAGAATTACAATAGTCCAGCCCTGAAGTAACAAATGCATGGACTAGTTTTTCAGCGTCACTCCTAGATAGGATATTTCTAATTTTGGCAATGTTCCGGAGATGAAAGAAGGAAATCCTAGAAACCTGTTTAATATGGGATTTAAATGACATGTCCTGGTCAAAAATAACACCAACGTTTTTTACTTTATTACCGGAGGTCAATTTAATGCCATCCAGGTTAAGTGATTGACTAAGCAGTTTCTTTTTCAAAGACTCCGATCCAACGACGACAACGTCGGTCTTGTCTGAATTTAGAAGCAGAAAATTTAAAGTCATCCAAGTTTTTATATCTTCAAGACATGCTTGTAGTCTAACTGGTTGGGTTCATCAGGATTTATGGATAAGTAAAGCTGAGTATCATCAGCGTAACAGTGAAAATTTATCCTATGCTGCCTGATAATTTGACCTATTGGAAGCATATATATAGTAAAGAGAATTGGCCCAAGTACTGAGCCCTGTGGTACTCCACAATTAACCCTGGAGTTTAAAGATGATTTATCATTTACATGAACAAACTGGAATCTGTCAGACAGATAAGATTTAAACCAGCCTACCGCTGTTCCCCTGATTCCTACAGCATATTCCAGCCTTTCTAAGAGAATTTTGTGATCGACTGGATCAAATGCATCACTGAGATCTAACAGAACCAGAACAGACACAAGTCCATTATCTGAGGCCATAAGAATATCATTAGTGACTTTCAGCTGAGTTGTTTCAGTGCTATGATGAGCTCTGAAGCCTGACTGAAACTCTTCAAACAGGTCATTGTTGTGTAAATGTTCACACATTTGATTAGCAACTATTTTCTCAAGAATTTTAGATAAGAATGGAAGATTGGATATAGGTCTGTAATTTTTCAAGTCATCTCGATCAAGCGAAGATTTCTTAAGTAAAGGTTTAATTACAGCTAACTTAAAAGCTCGTGGTACATATCCATTTACTAAGGATAGGTTATTTTTTCAGGTAGATTTTCACAAGTCTTTGTATCAAAATGCCAAGAAATAAATGTTATAGTTTACACCAATACATCAACATGTTATTTTAGCAGCGGTGGGAACATTTGTTTTACTTTTCTTCTTTTAAATAAAAGGGATTCATTCATTTTCTATGTTCTTGTTTTAAAACTTTGGTAATACCTTGAAACCGTGATTCCATCTTATTCTTCTTCAAAATGTCTTTCCCGTGTGGAGCTCGTGCAATGAAAGAGAAAGCATGAAACACATGAAGTGTTTTTGGCTGAAATAATAAAATGCTTTCTGTTTTTGGTTCTTAAGGCCATCTTATTAATCTGGGCTTCCATGGCACTCAAACAAAAACAAAAGATTTTAAAACCAGCTTTGAGCTGCAACATTTTCCTTCACTTGTTTTTTTAATTATTTCACTTCTTTCACAATTAAATTTAAAGAAAACAGACATGTTTGTTTGTCTGCTACATTTTGTAGTAAGGTTTTTCACTGGGGTCACATTCGTGTGGTCCGGATCGACTCGGTACTGTGTCCTCTCGCTTGGCTCGTCTGGATTCTGTTCGTGTTGTTCTATGCTGTGTTTGTGCCCTGCTCTGTGTCCAGTGACTGTGTGTTGCTGTGTTCCAGTGGTATTTGATACTGGGAGGTGCCATCTTCCTCATGCTCACCAATTCGGCACAGCCCCCAGCAGGGGGCGGCAGAGAGCAGAGCTGATTCCCACTGAAGTACAGTTTCCTTACTTGTGGCTCATTCTGTCCTTCCTCTTCTTCTCCTCTTCCTGCTCCTCCTCCTCTCTCTGTTTACTTATCAGCCAGACTAACTGAAACAATCTGGAGTTTTTCACTTCCTTCTTCTTTTTTCTCTATGAAGCCTTCTCAGACGTCGAATACCAAATAATTGTTTTGGCTGATAGTTTCTAAAAATGAATTGAATCCCAACATTTAGAAAATTAGTAAAGCTCAAATGTGTTTGGTGTTTGACCTTGAGACCTCGACTATGTAGTCTCTCACCCTCCTGAAGAACGTTAACATTTTCTTCTCTTCTGCTGAGAAAAAAATTTGACCTAATCTGGGATGAAATAAATCAACAACTTTTTCCAAATACATTCAAGTGATGACAGTTAATTCTCATTATTTAAATTATGAATTGTTGTAGTTAGTTATGTATCTTTCATTTCATTTTATGTTCTGCAGTGGATGTACATCGTGCCTCTCGTTCTTTTCCTGATGATGTCTGGTGCCCAGGACCAATCAGGAGGCGGCGCTGGCGGTGGTGCAGCCAACGGAGGAGGTCGATGATCAACAGTGGTGTTTATTTTTTTTCCTGGTAACGCTCACCAAACAATAATGCTCAGATTTGACCTGCTGTACATAATCCTATTTAAGGAAGATAAATATTTGTTGTGCATCTTAAACCTGTACAGTAAAAAGGAGACATTGTGACCCGCAGACGACTGCACTTTTATTACTAATGTGAGAAATAAAGTATTTATTACTTTACTTGTTTGGGTTTTTTGCTTGAATCAACAAAAACAAACAAAAAAAACGATGTTAGTCTGTTTTCTAGAGACTTTAATGTAACGTCATGAAGATGTCATCTTCAGGACGATGCTGTTCCAACACGAAGAAGGTTTTTAAGATTCACATTTAAATGGTTGTTTTTCAATATAAGTCTCAGTTCAGGTGTTGTCAGCCTGTTTTAAACATGCAGTTGTGCAGCCTATGTCTAAAACAAAAAACCTAAGCTTGACTCATCTGTTGTTTCACATTTAGGCCCATTTCAAACCTTCCTATCAGAAATTCTGGAGAGCAAAGTTATTTGTGCAGCTGCAGAGCTTTTTAATTTCACACAATATTCTTGAAAAGTTTTGGTCTCTTTTTAAAGCTCTTCAAAGCTCTTTGAATCTCACCACAGTGTTCACTCTCACTTAAACAGTCAGGAGCACCAAGCTAAATTTCTGAGGTTTAAACAGTTGGAAAAACAAGCTATCCTAGTGTGTCTCCAAGTTGACTTCATTGGGACCATTTTTGAATGACAGCTAACTGGATCTGTCTCTGTATTTTAGGCATGAGTCAACCTCCCAGCATCACAATCCCTGTGTCAACATTACATCACCTCATTTTCCTGTGTCCAGCTGTTTTTAGTCCACACCTCTAACTGTGAGGAACATCCTTTTATTTTTGGGAGGCTCAGTGTTAAGCTTCAGCAGCGTCTGTTCTGATCATCAGAAAGATCCTTCTCAGAATGACTCGCCCTGTTCCTTATGCTCCTCCGTGACGGTTTTCGTTCCCGGCTTCTGCTGCCTGCTTGAAAAACATGAGCTATAGGGCTGCACAACAAGCTGAGAGAAAGAGATTTGGACTGGAATGAACTTCTCTCTGTAAAGAAAATTTAAAACAGAGGATGAAGTTTGGGTATTTATGCAGTTAAATTGTTTGTTGTATGTTTCTCCTAGAATGGTTTGAAGGAATTTCTTAAGCAAAGATGTTCGTCTAAATGCCTTTAAGATTAGAAAAATGACAAACTAAGCCAAAAACGGAATAAGTATGTGGAAAAACCAACTACCCCTTTAATGTAGTGGCTTGTAGATTAAGTTTAACCTTTAAAAGCAATATCTTTCAATAACCATCTTCTGTATAACCTTATCAGTGTCATCATTGCTGAGGAATTTGAGGCCACTTTGTTTTTACAATGTTGCTTCATTTCATTGAGTTTTCTGCTCCATGTCCCCCCACATCATTTTTATCCAGCTGAGGACTGGGTTTTGACTGGGCCGTTGCAATCCTCTAATGCTTTTCGTTTTTCACTTGTGAAAAATTCTAATGATGGACTTCTCCTAGATTGACGTGCAGCAACAGTTGCTCCCCTAGGGTAATTGTGGATTTTGTAAACGCACCCCTGCATCCCGGGAAGCAAATATTTAAGTCAGTTTTTCTGCAGACTTGAGAACTTAATATCTGCACACATTTTAAGGTCATTAGATAACAAAAGATAAATAGTGTGACTTGAGATGTAGAGAAAGGCGAGAGACATGCAGGCTGCTGCTTGCAAAGCAGCAGGGTGTCATAAATCACTGTTGCATGGAGACCAATGTCAGCATTTGTCAGACTGACCCCCCTAATACACACCTCTCATTTGACATCTCATGCTTAGGAGGCAGTTTGAAGGTTTATGTTTCACTGAAAGTGGGGAAGGGGGGTTAATTTGGCCTGTCGTTTTCACGCTATAAATCTGCCCATGTTGACTACAGAGTTTAGTTGGAGCTGATCTGAGATTTACAAATAGTATCTGAGCTTTATTAGACCAACCTCACGCTGAAAGCTATGAAGTTGCTTAAAGATCAGTAATGAACTATTGTTCGTTCACTCAAACTAAAAACCAGGTTTTATTTTAAGAAAAGTCACCCAAAACATTTTACCCAGAGTAGAAATTAAAGCTAACAAATCAAAAATTGGCTACAGAACTACTGGGTATTGCATCAGATTTAGTAAAAGTCACAAACTATTTTGCAGTTAAAAAAAGGGTGAGGGTCAAACTTTGCTCAGTTTCTATTGCTACACCATGAGCTGAGTTTTAATTAGTCTAAAGCTTGATCATGCTGCTGCAGATGAGAGCTGTGGGTTAGATAGAAAGTGTTGAGATATTTCCAGTCTTAACTTAAGAAGTTACTTCAAATAAAATCCTGACATAATATTCAGCAAATTATTTAAAATGTAGAAAAAACTCTAAAAGATTATTTTACACTTAAACACTGACTCTAAAACACTGTTTTACTTCAATAAAGTTAGTCCCCAGTCTGACCCCTGGGTTTAGACTTAAAAGTCCAAAATACTGGACATCAAATTATGAATTTGAATTATAAGATTTAATCAACCTGATCAAAAAACCCAAAATTATTCTGATATAGAAGATTAAAAAATAAGATTTAAATCCACAGGGTGGTCGGACACTCCCTTAGAGATAGGGTGAGGAGCTCTGAGTAGAGCCGCTGCTCCTCCACATCGAGAGGTCCGCTCCCCTGGACGCCTCCCTCAGGATGTGTTTAAGGCATGTCCCACAGGGAGGAGGCCCAGGACACGCTTGAGGGACTATGTCTCTCAGCTGTCCTGGAAATGCCTCGGGCTTCCCCCGGAGGAGCTGGAGGAGGTGTCTAATAAGATGATTGTCAATAGGAGCAACTTCTTGAGTTAAAAATAGACATAAAACTTCTTACATGCCTATTAAAATAACTATTAACTATAATCGATACGGTTATTAAAATTATTAGAAACATTGCTCTCCTCCTTGAACCGCCACCTTAACGTGGTGGAGGGGTTTGAGTGCTTGAATGATCCTAGAGGCTATGTTGTCTGGGGCTTAAATGCCCCTGGTAGGGTCTCCCATGGCAAACAGGCTCTAGGTGACGGGTCAGACAAAGAGCGGTTCAAGAACCCCTCATGGCGACTCCGAAATCGAGGCACGTGACGTCGCCCGGTACGGCGGGGCCGGGGTCCCACTCTGGAACCAGGCCTGGGGTCGGGACTCGTCGGAGAGCGCCTGGTGGCTGGGTTGCTCCTCGCGGGACCCGGCCGGGCCAAGCCCGAACGAGAGATGCGAGACCATCCCCCAGTGGGCCCACCACCTGCAGGGGGAATCGTGAAGGACCGGTGCAAAAGAGGATTGGGCGGCGGACGAAGGTGGAGACCTCGGCGGCCCGATTTCCGGATGCTTAGAATGGCTCTAGGGACGTGGAATGTCACCTCGCTGGGGGGGAAGGAGCCTGAGCTTGTGCGGGAGGTTGAGAGATATCGACTAGAAATAGTCGGGCTCACCTCCACGCACAGCGTGGGCTCTGGAACCCATCTCCTCGAGAGGGGTTGGACTCTCTTCTACTCCCCGTGGGAGTGGCCCACGGGGAGAGGCGGCGGGCTGGGGTGGGTTTGCTTGTCGCCCCCCCAGCTCAGCCGTCTAGTGTTGGGGTTTACCCCAGTGGATGAGAGGGTCGCATCCCTGTGCCTTCGGGTTGGGGAGAGGTCTCTGACTATCATTTCAGCCTACGGGCCGAGTGGTAGTGCAGAGTACACGGCCTTCTTGGCATCCCTGTCGGGGGGGCTGGATAGTGCCCCTCCCAGGGACTCCATTATTCTGCTGGGGGACTTCAACGCCCACGTGGGAAACGACAGTGACACCTGGAGAGGCGTGATCGGGAGGAATGGCCTCCCCGATCTGAATCCGAGCGGTGTTTTGTTATTGGACTTCTGTGCTAGTCACAGATTGTCCATAATGAACACCATGTTCAAACATAAGGGTGTCCATCAGTGCACTTGGCACCAATGATTGACTTTGTTGTCGTATCATCAGACCTTCGGCGGCATGTTTTAGACACTTGGGTGAAGAGAGGGGCTGAGCTGTCCACTGATCACCACCTGGTGGTGAGTTGGATCCGCTGGGGGAGGAGAAAGCCGGACAGACTTGGCAGGCCCAAGTGCATAGTGAGGGTCTGCTGGGAACGTCTGGCGGACCCCTTGGCCAGGGATGTATTCAACTCTCACCTCCGAGAGAGCTTTGACCAGATTCCGAGGGATGTTGGAGACATAGAGTCCGAGTGGACCATGTTTTCCGCATCTATTGTCGATGCTACTGCCCGTAGCTGCGGCCGTACGGTCTGCGGTTCTTGTCGCGGCGGCAATTCCCGAACCCGATGGTGGACACCGGCAATAAGGGATGCTGTCAAGCTGAAGAAGGAGTCCTATCGGCTGTGGTTGGCTTGTGGGACTCCTGAGGCGGCTGACGGGTACCGTGGGGCCAAGCGTGCCGCGGCCCCACGATTCTGGCAAACCGTCTGGCGCCTCAGGAGGGGGAAGCAGTGCTTCGCCAACACTGTTTATAGTGGGGGTGGGGAGCTGCTGACCTCGACTGGGGACATTATCGGGCGGTGGAAGGAGTACTTCGAGGATCTCCTCAATCCTGCCATCACGCATTCCCTGGTGGAAACAGAGGCTGGGGACTCGGGGTTGGACTCTTTCATCACCTAGGCTGAAGTCACCGAGGTGGTTAAAAAGCTCCGCGGTGGCAAAGCTTCGGGGGTGGATGAGATCCGCCCTGAGTACCTCAAGTCTTTGGATGTTGCGGGGCTGTCATGGTTGACACGCCTCTTCAACATTGCGTGGCGGACGGGGACAGTGCCTCTGGATTGGCAGACTGGGGTGGTGGTCCCCCTACCTAAGAAGGGTCACCGGAGGGTGTGTTCCAACTACAGGGGGCTCACACTCCTCAGCCTCCCTGGTAAAGTCTACGCCAGGGTATTGGAGAGGAGAGTCTGGCCGATAGTCAAACCCCGGCTTCAGGAGGAGCAGTGTGGTTTTTGTCCCGGCCGTGGAACACTGGACCAGCTCTATACCCTCTACAGGGTACTTGAGGGTTCATGGGAGTTTGCCCAACCGGTCCACGTGTGTTTTGTGGACCTGGAGAAAGCATTCGACTGTGTCCCTCGTGATGCCCTGTGGGGGGCGCTCCAGGAATATGGAATCGGGGGCCCTTTACTAGGGGCCATCCAATCTCTGTACAAGCGGAGCAGGAGTTTGGTTCGCATTGCCGGCACTAAGTCGGGCCTGTTCCCATGTTGGACTCCTGCAGGGCTGCCCTTTGTCACCGGTCCTGTTCATAACTTTTATGGACTGGAGGGGGTCTGGTTTGGGGACCAGAGGATTTCGTCTCTTCTTTTTGCAGATGACGTGGTCCTGATGGCCCCCTCTAGTCAAGACCTACAGCACACACTGGCGCGGTTCTCAGCTGAGTGTGAAGCGGCTGGGATGAAGATCAGCTCCTCCAAGTCAGAGGCCATGGTACTCGACTGGAAAACGGGGGCTTGTCCTCTTCAGGTTGGAGGGGAGTTCCTGCCTCAAGTGGAGGAGTTCAAGTATCTCGGGGTCTTGTTCACGAGTGAGGGAAGAATGGAGTGGGAGATCGACAGACGAATCAATGCGGCTGCCGCAGTAATGAGGGCGCTGTGCCGGTCCGTTGTGGTGAAGAGAGAGCTGAGCCGAAAAGTGAAGCTCTCGATTTACCGGTCGGTCTACGTTCCTACCCTCATCTATGGCCATGAACTTTGGGTCATGACCGAAAGAACGAGATCCCGGATACAAGCGGCTGAAATGAGCTTCCTCCGCAGGGTGGCCAGGCACTCCCTTAGAGATAGGGTGAGGAGCTCGGCCATCCGGGAGGGGCTCGGAGTAGAGCCGCTACTCCACATCGAGAGGAGCCAGTTGAGGTGGCTCGGGCATCTATACCGGATGCCTCCTGGACGCTTTCCTCGGGAGGTGTACCAGGCACGTCCCACTGGGAGGAGGCCCAGGGGACGGCCCAGGACACGCTGGAGGGACTATGTCTCTCGGCTGGCCTGGGAACGCCTTGGGCTCCCCCCGGAGGAGCTGGAGGAGGTATCTGAGGAGAGGGACGTCTGAGCATCTCTGCTGAGTCTGCTGCCTCCGTGACCCAGTCCCGGATAAGCGGAAGACGACGAGTACGAGTAGAAAAATTGCGTATTTTAATGGACGTTTAGCAATTCTATAGTGCATCCTTTTTAATATGTTATGCAAATTAGGGTTTTACTATTAAATCAGGGATTGACTGTACTAAAGAAAACACTTGATTAACCGATCAACATCTGCCTGACCCGCTCTGCAGCATACATTGGTGTGATAGCACAATGCCATGATGGAAAGACATCAGCATTGACCATTGAGAAGCAGCAGTTGCTGCTGGTCACTCTCTGGGAGGGGTTTAAAGACCCTTTTCAGACTATTTCAAGCTCGTCAGTTGAGAATGAGACAGATTATTCACCAGTGGAAAACATTTATGACAGCTGCTAATCTACCCAGGAGTGGACTCCTTCTCAGACTCTACAGGCCTCCGTTAGCATGTTAAATGTCAAAGTTCAACAAGGGAGAGGTACAAAAAGACTGTAAGGAGTATGGGTTGAAGAAAAAGCATCTTCTTATCCTTTGGACAGATGAGTCCAAAGTTGAGGTCTTTGGTCACAATTAGCAATATCATGTTTTAAGAAAACCAAAAACAGCATGTCAGCATAAATATTCTGTTAAGTATGGAAGGGGAGGGCTGATGGTCTGGGTTTGTTTTGCATCCACAGAACCTCTACACCTTGCAGTCATTGAGTGGACCATTTGCTTTCCAAAGTATCTTAGGTTCAAACATGGCCAGCAGGACCATTGATCACAGTAGCAAATCTACAGCAGAATGGCCAAAAAACTAAAACAATTAAAGTCTTGCAACGGCCAAGTCAAAGTCCAGACCTTAACCTGATTGAGATACTGTGCGGAGAGATCTAAAGAGAGCTGTGCAAAAATAAATACCTCTTGACCTTAATGAAGGAAGGATGTTAAACTTTTGTCCAAGTGAGACAATGTGGGACGCAGTACAACATGCACTGAGAAAAGGCCAGGCGATCCATAACCAACTGGAACATCTGGCCTACCAACAACTGAATCTGTTTCACTTAAAATGTGTTTAAAAAACACTAAAAGACAAGTGAGAAGGTGAGTCTGTCTTGTTAGTCATGTGAGAAAGAAAATACAAGACATCTTATTGAAAGCCTATTAAAAGCATTGCAGCAGGCCTCCTTCGCCTTCCACACATTGTATTCCCCTGCGTGCAGCGATGTCTTTCACCAGGGCCTGATGATATTAACACGTAATAAAGTAGGGGTGTTTAAGGTTATGCAGCAACCAGTCTGGGCGGAAAAGTTCACTGTGATTGTTGAGTGTGTAATCCAGCTCCCATAAGGCTCCGACACAAAACAGCTTGAACTAAATTGCTGACAGCAGTGAGAAGCTGGTGTTGAGATCTCTTTTCATGCCTCACATGGAGGGCATGTTATAATTAAAATGATTCCTCTTATGGTAAACAAGGCACCTTCTGATGAAGCCCAGAAAACGGGCCCAACAACAATCAGGTTTGTTGTTGCCGGGTAATAAATTGGTGTTTTGCTCCTCCATATTTTTCATTTCTAAGTTTGTGCTTTACTTTTTATTCCAAATGTTTCCACAGGTCCAGAATGTAGTCACGAATTGTCAGTTTTATTTGATCATAAATTAATAAAAACAAAGGAGGAAGCATAATGCAATTTTTGTCTATGACAGAATTACATCTAAAGGTGCTTTAGATATTTTACACAACACTTTTATGCTTCGCTACTCATCAGATTGTGACAGTCCTACAATCTCCAGGACCTCCGCGACCATTGGAATGTCGCTGGATCACAACAAATTTGAAAAACGTAATTCAGTGTGAAGGCAGCAATGATGCTACTGTTTGCTTTGAACTAATCAGTTCTCCCTTTAAATATGGGGGGTTTCTGCACCTTCACCATCAGCTTCAGTCTTGCTTCAGAAGAGAAAAAACATTGGCATTTTCATTAACGTTTGGACAAGTGTAGACAGAAGGAATCCTCCACATAATGTCTTAAGTCTCTGTATTTTGCAGTGAGCCCTTTAAGTTAATCACACTGTGGCTCCGAACCCTAGTTTAGTTTTTTCACTGTGACTATTATAAAGTTATGTTATAAACCCTACTGGTGGTTGCTTATGCATGTTTCTTCTCCTCTCTCATCCTCACCAAATATAACACCAGGACTTCTCTTTGATAGTGTCACACATGCATTTGGACTTCCCCCTGAAAAACTCAGATTTCCTGTTGTCTCTTAGCAATCACCCTATATGTGCAATTTGGATATGTATGCAATTCTCCCTATGTGGGAGCAATATTCCATGGGAAGCTGAACTTATTTGAGTAAGTGGCCTGATTCATTGACATAAAGATTGCTGATTGGTGACAATCTCGAGGTTGTGGCCTTGGCATAGACCCAGCATTCCTAGTCTTGCTTCACGTTCTTTGATCACCAATCTACACCTACAGTATGTGCATGGGCCACGTGTTACATGATAAGGTACCACTGCTGCTACCAGACCCCAACACGCTCCACCTACATCCCAGACATGCAGACACTATGAAAATGAACCTCCACTGTATCACATCAAAGGTTTATTTGATTCTGTGCGTTCTAATTTCTTCTCCATCTTTTGGTTTTACTCCTTTTAAAGAGTCTGAAGTCCAATGAGTTTTAAATACTCTCGATAGAAGCAGATCTGCAGATCCTGAAAGGCTTGACCCACTTTTTCTTAAGGATGCTGCTGATGTTATTGCAGAACCATTTATTTTAACTTTTAATTTATCTCTTGCCACCAATGTGATTCCAGAAACATGGAAAGCCGGTGATCCAGACCAATTTCTAAATTGTGTTTTCCTAGCTACAGTCCTGTAAAAGCTTTTTTTAGATTTAAATGACATTGTGTCACACCATCAGTCTGGTTTTAAAAAGAAGCACAGCTTTTGAATCTTTAGATGATAAGAAATATTGCGCTGCTCTGTTTACTGATCTCTTGAAAGCCTTCATCCCTTTAGACTATAATATCCTTGTCAACAGGCTTTCAGAAATTGGATTGTCTAACCAGGCTGTGGGCTGGTTCAGAAACTACTTGTCTGACAGAATGTGGTGGGTCCAGTTTAGAATATAGTATCTAGGTATCATTGCCAATTATCACTGCTGTGCCTAAATCAAAACTTGGTTTCTTCTTTAGGAACAAGTCTTGTTTTTCTCAGCAAGTTAGAGATTATTTAATATCATCAATGTTTAGACCTCTACTGGATTATGGAGACATGTTTTTGATGCATCTGAGCAGTATTTAAAGATGTTAGACTCTGTATATCACTGGGAACTGCATTGTATCACTGGCTGTGGTCACCGTGTCCACTGTTGTCTCTGCTGCTGGTCATCCTTTATTGTCCATCTGCAGACGCTCTCAATGGCTGCTCTTCGTCCATAAATATATATTGAGGCTACTTCCTTTTTATGTGACAACCTTTCTTATAAGGTTTTGATTATTACTTGTCTGTTCCAAGAGTGAGAACTGTTGGGGAACTCGAGGCACTGGTAAAAGACTGCAAACAGGAGATACTTGCTTTTAAGTATGTCTTATATTTTTAACTTATTTTATTTTTGACCTTTTCTGCCTTATTTTATCATGAATGTACTTGTTTGTATTGTAGCTATAAATCATGTGTTTTTTCCCGGTCCCTCTTGAAAAATTTATTTTATTCTCAATGACTTTTTTTTACCATGTTGAATAAAGGTTAAATAAAATAAATAAAAAAGTGAGATGTTTTCATATAATACACTAGCTGTTTTCAGCTCCATCCATCCTACCATCAGTTAATCATCCCCAAGGAATGGTCTGAAGTATTCACACCCCTTGAATTAATTTACAATTTGTCATTTTACAACCTCAGACTTCATTATATTTTATAAGGATTTTATATGATCAACACAAACTAGAGTATAATTGCGAAGTGGAAGAAAATAATACAAGATTTTCAAAATCTTTTATAAATACAATTATGAAAAGTGTTGCATGTATTTGTATTGTTCTTCTTAAGTCAATACTTTATCGAACCACCTTTCGCTGCGATTCGAGCTGCATGTCTTTTGGGTTGTCTCTATCAGCTTATAGATCTACTAACCGGAAATTGTATCCATTCTTCTTTCCAAAAGCTCAGGCTCAGTCAGATTGGATGAAGAACATCTGTTAACGTAAATTTTGAAGTCTTAGCACAGATTCTTAATCGGTATTAGATTTGGACTTTGACTGGGCCATGCATATCCTTTGATGTAAACCATTTCATTGTAGCTCTGGCTGTATGTTTAGAGTCATTGTCCTGCTGGAAGGTAAACTTCTTCTCAAGTCTAACTGGTTTCCTTCCAAGATTGTCCTGTATTTAGCTCCATCCATCCTACCATCAACTCTGACCAGCTTGCCCACAGCATGATGCTGCTACCACCATGTTTCACAAAGGGATAAAGAGCAATAGGTGTGAAAGTTACATTTTTGTCTCATCTGACAAGAAGACCTTCTTCCACATGTTTGCTGAGTCTCCTACATGCCTTTTAGCAAACTGCAAACTGGACTTCTGAAGGCTTTCTTTAAACAGTGATTTTCCTATTGCATTAATAACAGACTACAGATTCTCCTACCTGAGCTGTGGATCTCTACAGCGCCTCTAGAAATATCATGATCTTCTTGACTGCTTCTCTGATTAAGGCTGTCTTTTCCTGACCTGTGAGTTAAGGTGGACGTCCATGTCTTGGTAGGTCGGCAGTTGGTCCATCCTCTCTCCATGTTCAGATGATGAAGCAGGGCTCTGTGGGATGGTTCAAAGTTTGGGATGTTGTTGTAGAACCTAACCCTGCTTTAAACTTCTCCACAACTTTCTCCCTGACCTGCTTGCTGTGTTCCTTGGTCTTCATGATGCTGTTTGTTCTCTAATGTTTTTTAACAAACCTCTGAGGCCTTCGGAGAGCAGTTGTATTGTTTACTGAGAATAAATTACAAACAGGTGAAGTAGTTTTTACTTATTAGGTGACTTGAGTTAGTTTAGAGACATCTGTGTTAAAGGGGCAAAATCCTAATGCTTGACACATTTGTGAATTTTCATTAGTTCAGGTGGTTGTACGTTGTTCATTTAAACAGAGAGGTACTCTGTGTAAATGTACGTTCTTCTTATTGCTGTTCGTAAGTGCTACGCTTAAAGCCGGTCCTTTATAATCCTGATCCAGCACCAACATACATCTCTAATCCTTGTAAGTGCGGTTTCTCCCTAAAACAGAATTAAAATCATGCCAGGCCCACCAGACTTTTTGTTTGGAAATGAAAATACTTTAAAGTAATCTGTGAGGAATGCCTTTAAACTCTAAGTATTCTATTTGATAAGAGCACTAAATCTGTCACAGTTACACATTTTCAATCAGAAATGCTAGAAATGCTCATCGCCCAACCCCCAAACTTGTCCCTGTTCTTGGAAAAAGTAAAAATATACGCTACATGGTTAAGATAAGGCAGAAAGCTGATCTACAGCACTCCACAAACAGGACAATCCACCTGGAAGGTGGAGACCAGCATCCAGCTGTTGACTCCACTATAACATCTACTCACATTTGCACCTCCAGTTTGGTACACTTTGTCCCCAGTTATGTACCAGGGCACACCAGCAGCAGCTACTGATTGATGGGATCTAGGACCGATGACAGCTCCCTGGTGTGAAGCTGGCTTCGTTCTCACATAGTGACGGCTCACCCGCTACAAACAGAAAACAACCCCATAACCCACCGGCTGGAGTCAGGATCAGTTTAATAGTTAGCGGCCATTTTTTCTCAGTTAAAAGGACTCCAAAGGTCACAAGGCTGCAGATTTGTTCCCTCATTTGTCATAAGAAAAACACAATCTTATCATTTCATTAATATGATCCATTTGTGTACCTCCTAAACATGCTCAGGCAATGTGGATGCAAACATGCTAGAATGGTAGGGATGTCCTCCGTACTTCCGTCTGATTCCCATTAGAAAGGATCACGAGTGTCATGTGGCAGGATCATTCTTTTGGAGGACACAAAAAGGGCTTATCAATCCCCCCCACCACTCATCTGGAAGGTAATAAAAGGTGACCCCTGGAGCTACCACGGATCACTTTGACCAGAACTCCACGCCTGATGCCAAACAACACCAACAGAACCATGCCTGTTCCCAAGAAAGCAGGTAAGCATACAGTCCTATCTGAACCAAGCAGGTCCTCCATGCAGTGAAGACTGAAAATATTTCAGCTTAGAGCAAGATTGAAACTCACCTTTTTAACGTAGTTTTACTTGATCTCTGCTAATTCTTTATGACTTTTGTCATCACTTTATTACAGATTTTATGTCTGTTTTTGAATCACTTGGGTCTTTGCATTTTTTTATTTAATCTTAATGCCTTGTTATAATACATTTTTTGTCATCATAAATCAAATGTCATTTTAGTTTTACCTTTATGTGTCTCATGGTTAAACTACATTTAGGTGTTTTAATGTTTATTTTAATGTGTTTATGTTGTTTAGATCAGTCTCTGATGTTTTCTCACCTAAAGCTGTGATTCATTTCCTCAGTTCAACATTTATAAGACTATCTATTCTAGTTCTTAATATTTTTATTTACTTAATTTAGTATTCCCTGGTGTATTGTATGCTTTTTCCTTTGTTTTTAACTTCTGTGAAGCACTTTGTGTTACATTCCCACTGTATGAAAACTGTTCTATGAATAAAACCTAATTGACTGATCAGAATCTGTAATTTCATGGATTTACTAATTTTTTTGTTTTAAGCTCATCAAGATATTTTTCTCAAATTAGCTCAAAACGTACTTTTATTTTGTTTTCTTCATGTCGCATTATTGAGTGACGGTTTCTGATATGACTCTCTGCCCAGGTCGTCATGGTGTAATGGACACCAAGAGCCAAAACAGAAGTAATGTCAGTGGTGCACCAAACAGGTTACCAACTCCTTTTTAAATAGAAATAGGAGCCCCCCCCCCCCCCTGTGGTGTGCTTGATGTAACCACTGTAAGAAAATGTGACCACAGATTATACTTGAATTGGTATCTGATTCACAGCTTAGGAGGGTTATTTCTGTGTTTTTTTGTTCCTGATTGCTTTTTTTAACATCTTTAACATTTAGACAAATCAAACTGGATTATTCGATACTAAAATATATATGAGACATTTATTCTGGGTATGAAAAGGCAAAAAGAGTATTTAAAATCTTCACAAGAGTAAATTAGACTGGGACAGCGATGAAAAGCAATATAAGACCAAATTTAACTTAATATTTCTGTCTAGATCAGTTTATACCACATCAATATTTCTGGTTCTGATAAGTTACAAATGTGTACGGTCTGAAGGAGCCACTGGCCTTATTTGTGCACCTTTTCAAATGAAGATCTCCCAGGTAGCATGTCACTGAGATGTCTTTGTTTGTTTGTCTGGTTCTAACCACTCCAAGTTCACCACGTGATTTACTGCTCATCACTTTGTTTTATTACCAGTTTTATTACACTGTTTATGTGCCGTTATTGAATGTCCTCCTGCTCGCCGTCCCCGTAGTCCAGCTCTGAGTCAAACATCCGTCCTCACCTCCGATCCTGTCAGTGTTTCCCAGGACCATTAATCATGTCAACAAAGTGCTTGACTTTGCTACTGGGAAACTACCCCCCTCCTCCGCCGCCGGTGTCCATCTCAGTATCACATCCCTGAAATTCAGAGCTCACATTTTTATCCGTCTTCTGTTTCTGGCCTGTTGCAACCCATTGCATTTTTAGATCCTTTCTTTGAAGATCTTTTGTTTCTGTTTCTTCTTATTTGGAATATATATTTCCAACCCAAGCAGTGTAGCTTACATAACCCACGCCACCTCCAACCCCTGTTGTTACTAATCCCCTCTCTGGCTGCTGCAGCAATGAAGTGTGAAACGCTTCACAGTAATTCAAGTACAGAAATGCTGAAGCTCATATTGGAGCTATTCATGGCTGTTTGATTGAAGCCAGATTTAACACAAAATCCTCCTTAAGTGATTTATGGCATCAAAAGTTTGCTTTGTTGAATTAATTAATGAGTCTGTCCGATTGATGAAAAAAAATTCAATGTGGAAGTTTTTCTATTTCTCCTTAAAAAGCTCCGGATTTAAGTCTTTTTCCAGAATCCTTCATCTTCAGTTCTCCTTGCAGTTCATAGCTTTCTCCATCCTCTGATGGACTTCAGCCAGGAAGATCTGACACCCGACAGAAGCACCATTGGATGAGCCAGGATCCCCCACCGCATGTCTCTATCCTCTGATCTTGCAGTCTCAGCGGGACGTTTTGAAACTGATCTGCCGAGATAATGTTGCTCCATCCCACTGAGATGGGAATCTGGGAGAGGAAAGAGCCCACTGTCGTGGCTGTCCAAAACAAATAGTTGCCATAAATCATCCCAAGATCTATGGCTGACCTTTCAGCTGCACTGTGCTGACTTGCTGATTCTCTTGAACAAGTGTTCTGACTGATTACTGTCAAAATCCCTCAAAAACACTGTGAGGTCAGAACGTCAAACCTTTTTTATTTAACCAAACTTTATCCAACACAGGTCCTTTTTAAATGTCCGGTGCCCCCAAATATCTTTATCCCTCCACCTCAGTCTCGCACCCAGCCAAGTGTCCTTCATGTCTCTATTGCTGCAATGCCAGGTCATCAATCACGTGGACTACCAGTTTATCCCGGCTGGGCTTCCCTGCTGTTCTGTGGAAGATTCTGGATATTTCCAGTCTTCCAACTCACCACCGGCTTGACATCTCACTCCAAAGCCACATGAGGTGTTCGCTCTTTTCCTCTGAGAAATAGGCTTTATTTTTGCATCGTCTCTGTTAATGAATCCAAGCTGAGAGGGTGGATAAGTAAAACTAATGAAGTGATCTGTCTTCAGCCCATTCTGCTGTCTGCTTGCCCATTTTCCTACTGCCTCAGAGCTTCATATTCTGCAGCCAAACCCATCAACCTCGCCTCATCTAATGTTGAACATTATGTACACCATGTTTGTGCACATTCTTTTAATGCTAGGGATTTATGAATCAAGTAGTTTCTGGTTAGCTTATTTTAAAAGTTTGCAAACATCACCTCAGATGAACAAGAACACATGTCAGATTACATTTCTGGATCACTCTTCTTTACAGCATTGCTTCAGTATATTGATGTTTGTAGATATTTATTTTTGCACACCTTTTAACGCTTCATTAACGTTATGGACTTTGATTCTTTCCTTTTTTGTTTGGGATCATTGTTCTGTTGATAAACCAGTTTGGGCCAAGCTTTACCTTTCAAACAAATGCCTCCGTATTTGCCTCATAAAAACACAGGAGTTTATGGTCGACTTAATGACTGCAAGGTGTCCAGTTCTTGTAGCTGCAAATCCTGCCTAAATCATCACCCATCCACCACCGTGCTTCAGACCTGGTACACGGTGTTGAGCCTATATGGTGTTTCTGGTTTTCTCCAAATATGGGTGCTGTGCAGGATGCTTATTCAAACGCAGCTTAGCAAACCTTAGCCATGCTGTCATATTCTTTTTAGAGAGAAGATTCTTTCACCTACAACCCTTCCAACAACGTTGTCCTCGTTCAGTTTAATTGTACAGTCATGAAAATTAACATTAAACATATTAACTCAGGCCTGTCAAGTCTGAGAAGGAACTCCTGGGGTTTCTTCGCAACTTCTCTAATCAAAGCACATCTAACCTTGGGCTGATTTTACCAATCTTGTGAAGATTGGCATCCATCCTAACAGCTTTCTGCCTGTGAATGATTGTTCTTGCTGTAAAATGGCTAACTTCAAATAGTTTAGAAATGGCCTCCTAACTCTTCTCAGGCTGATGGCCACCAGCAGTTACTTCTCTAAAATCATTGCTGATGTCTTTCCGTCCAGGCATTGTGTTAATATACGCAAACTCTTAAAATCAATGCTTGAACAGAGGTGGACATACTGCTGAAGATCAGTTAAACAAACTGAAATGAACTTCCCTGAAAAACTGCCGATTAAAACCACTTTAAAGAATTACAATGAAGTTTGACTGCATGGAAGCAAAGTATAAAGAAGAAGGCTTAAAAGTTCTGAGACTGTAAAAGAAAAGCGATTTTGTAAAGAATTAGGGTAATTTGAAGCAGATGCAGGGATCTTACAGCCTGATAGACAAGAGAGAAAGCCGGGGAAATTGATCTCCTGGAGAGACACTAACCTAAGCTCGGTTGATCTTCACAAATTTCTCCGAATGCTAGAAGGAACGGTGACTCAGACAGTGGCTGAGAAACAAATGAGCAGATTACACACCCACCCTGAGTGAGAAAAACGCCCCCAGCTGAGTGAAGTGAAGAGAAGATCTCCTGCTGACAGCACAGCACTGCGTGTTCTTAAAGTCACAGAGATCTCAGGTTCCTTCTGTTGAAACATCAAGTTTAGGAGGGGCTTCATGGATTGGTGCTCCCCGACTGATCTGTGCTCTGCTTTTTGCTGAGAGCAGCAGGTCCGGCTTTAAAGTAACCAGCAGAGCCGCCCAGAGTGTTTTACATCTAACTTCTTTGTGATATAATCCAATCTCAGATATAAACTGTGTCGTAACTGATGGCAGTATAATACAGTTTTCTTCTTTAAATTTTCCAGGAAGAAAGGGAAGCAGTGTTGCAGAAGGTAAATCACCAACCACTGTTTATGTCTTATTTTGTTTTAAACCACAATGATTGATTCTACCATGATGGGAAATGTTCATTATTTCCTTTTTGTCTCACTTCAGAAAAGCTGCCAGCGTATGAGCCAGATATCCCTGAACCAACTACCAGAGCTGACTTCATGAAATGTAAGACTTCCTAAAGTTTTTAAGTGTTTGTTATCTTCACCTAAAACCAGGTATTTACATATGCTGCTGCCTCCTAAATGCACTAAGGAGCATTATCACAGGTCTTTCCTCCCAGCAGCTGTTAGGCTATAATTCCTGTCATTCTTTGCACGGGTTTCCATATCACTGTAAATAGTCCGGGCACCAATTAAAAGCACAATTTGTACAGTTTTCACATTATTTTCTTTTACTTCCTGACTTTAGGATGCTTGGTTGATTTGTGCACAAACATTCTTGTTGGATTTGGCTGGCTCAGTGCATTGAGTTAGTCTTAAGAGGGGTCTTCTTTGCAGTCAAATGGTTGGAAAGTTTTATTAGAAGGTCTTACACAATCTGACATGTCTGCTTTGAATGTGACCCTAAATATCACTGACCATCACACATTGAACCTTTCAGTTTATACTTGATCTAAATGTAACAATATGACTTCGGATTTCGGGCAAATCTACAACAAAAAAGGCTGTAAAACATTTCAGTTCATTCATCCTGAAGGAGGTGGTGACAATAAAGAGGAACAATTCCCTTTTAGCAGGTGTTGAGAGGTCAGAATGGAAACACAGAAAGTAACCCAGAACACTGAGTCAGGAGTAGTTTTTATGGGGGAAAAACTGTACAGGAAGGTAATGGCAGCAACAGTTATGTCAGGGTCTGTGTCCAGGAAACAAATACTGCTAAAAACAGGAGGACTGTGCCGGATGTACTTTCTAAAGAAAGAAACAAACATAGAGAGCACTAAGTTATTGGAAGGAATAGCATTAATAATGGCTTTATTCAAGGAAATAGACACAACTAAAGCTAGAAGACCTGGGCCAGGGGTACTATCTGTGGAATTGAAAAAACGGATAAAGAACATAAGGAATTAAGGCATTAATACCTCCAACAACTGCTTCATCGAGGGAAGAGACACAGCTAAAAACAGTATCCCTGTTCCAGCGTACGTTCCAGAGAAAGACAATAGCAGCAAAACCTTCAACAATTACTTCTTCCAAGGACAAGATACAGCTAAACACAAAAGGACTGACCCAAACACAGAGAGAACACAACGTTAATAGGAGCAATAATTCTGAAAATGTATTCATACAGAACAGAAAAACCCAGCCTGGACCAGGCGTACTTTCTATGAAAAGAAAGAAAACAGTTCTAAACTGTTCTCATCAACATATTGTAAGTGGATGTTTTTTTTTTTCACATATCCATCAACAGTTAATATAAAAGAATAAAGTGCCACCATTTGCAAGCTGGTCTCCTTGCTCAATGTGGGCCTGGTTGCAAGGACTTGCATGTTTTTAGTCTCATTTTTACACCTCGGTTCTACTCTGACCTTTTCAGACTGGTTCCCCATCTCTCTGGATGATAAAACTGCGCAGAAGCTGTTGTGGATTTCTGAGGGCAGCTCCAAAGTGGCTCGAACATCCGATGCAGTCTGCCCCTATCCCAACAGGCCTGAAAGATATGAGGACTCACCACAGGTAGGCCTGGGGCTCAAAGACCAACACTGCTGGTAGTAATGAAAAACCTTTACAGTGGCCATTAGAATTATTGGAATTAATTATTACTTTATGATCACTCTGTGGTCTGTGATGCCACGTAATCACTTGTAAATAGTCATCACTGCATTGAAGTTCATTAATACTATCAAGGTTTGCAAGGGGATTTTTTGGTCTCCTCTTTCAGGTGCTTTGTAAGGAGGGCTTGATGGGCTTCCGAGGCTACTGGGAGGTGGACTACGATGGCTGGGTGGTGATTGGTGTGGTGGCAGAGAGCGCGCCCCGGAAAGGGCAGGAGATGCCCTGCGGTCTCGGGGAGAACAAAAGCTCCTGGGGGGTCGGCTGGTCGGGCTCCTGCTACCAAGTCTGGTACAACGGCGAGAACATCGACGTCCAGCTGCCGTCTTCCTCCACCTTGGGGGTCTATGTGGACCAGCCAGCAGGCGTCATCAAGTTCCTCACGGTGGAGGGAGACTCTGAGAAGGAGGTGCAACTGATCCACAAGTTTAAAGCTGAATTTGGGGAGAGAGTCTTTCCCGGGTTCTGGATCGGCACAAACTCCTTCTGTCTTATCCTGAAAAAAGATCAGTGACACCAAGGAGTTGGCTTTTGGGGATGGAGCAGTGGTGACAGCTTAACAGAAAGTGTTGTGTGTTTGGAGGCAAAACGGGGAGCTCTAAAGCAGAACTGAACACGTGGTGACATCTTCAAAGTTTCTCTGGATGCATGAAAACACTTTACAGAGATACAATCAGACCTGAACGTACCTTCAGACTTTCATTTGTTTTTGTTAATTTAAGTTCGAAAAGGCAAAGTTTGGTGTTTTTAATACTCTCAAATCGTTTTACTTTTGAGTGCTTTTTATTTGATTGAATGTAGTCAATAAATTCTTCTTTTCCGTCTCAATGCCAGTCAGACGTTGACATCCTGGGCTTGTTCATTCAGGGTTTTATTCCAACTGAACTTGTGGTTACGTTGGAATGACTGAGCAACCTTCCACTTTACTGATTTTTCCTAACTAAAATTGTGTGCACAAGTTTGAAAGTATGATAGGTTTCCCCTATTTGACAGGATCAAGGGTTATACAATTTAGATGCATGTTTGGGTTCACTGTCCTGCTGGATTGTCTCCACGTTTCAACCACCGAGCTTAGAGGTACCCAAGTCCAGGCCTCTAGAGCTACTATCCTCCAACTTCGAGATGCATCCCTTCTCCAATGCACCTGAAGGTGAACAATTTTCAGATTGTCCATTATTTCACCACAAGCAGCAAAGCAGAACCCTGGCTTTCAAATTTATGAACACCGTACCAAGTGTCAAGCATGTTGGTGGGAGCATCATGCTGTAATGTTATTTAGCTGCCAGTGGCACAGGTCCACTGCACCAAGTGGATGGAATAATGAAGGTAGGTGGTAAAAAACATTTTGTTTTTTCAACATGATCCATAAACTGAAACATGTCAAAACTGGTTTTGTCATGGATAGAGGAGTCTAACATTATTTTCCTCCCCAAAGTCATGACTTCAACCCATTGAGACTTTAAAGCTGAGACAATGCCAGGAAACCAACAAATTTAAATGAACAGTTCTGCTGGATAAAAGTTGTCTGGTTGAGGTGCACCTTGCTGAGTATTTGTCAGATATTAGCTGGGGGGTATGTATAGTTTAGCCCTAAATTATTTAAACCGTGTTTAAAAGTATTCTTTTAAATTTACCAACATGTTGACTGGAGGTAATATTAATGTTTTGGATTGGTCCAGTCAGAGGACCAATCCAATGAATCTAAGGAGGGACCTAAGGATTAGGGTTATGGGAAGGAGGCATTCCAGCCTCAAAGGATTGGAGCTCATCATCAAAGACAAATCATTAAAATACCAGTGGAAACATGGAAACAGCTTTTAGAAAAAGTTTGGTTTTCTGAACTCCAATGATTATTAAGAAGGGTATATAACCACAAACTTTTGCACGTAGTTCTTGTATTTAAACATCGTTGCAGTTTTACGTTTCCACCTTGGAAAAAGAATAGTTTTTTTTTATCATTAAAATCCCCAAATTAATAAGGCATTAATGCCATGAGTAGCTGTAAACCTCTGGCCAGGACTGAGGACGCCTCATTAATTCTCCTTTCACATTGTGTCACCGCCCCCTAGTGGCAAACAAACACACGACATCTTACAATGCTGCTAAAAACAGAAACACAGAGCCGCCTACTCTTGGTGTTGCTCCTTTATTTGAAACATAAAAGGATTTAATGGAACATTTATTTTTTGAAATATCCGAGATGTAACGTGTTAACATCTCTTCTCGCTCGCAAACAAAGTCACTTTCTCTTTCATTCAGGCGTTTTAACATATCCAGAGCAAACGGGGGAAAAACAATCAATACCATTCCCCCTGGAACATAAAGTAGATTTACAATCATCCCATCGATCATCCATTCATTGGTGAAATAAAAAAATATGCATGTAATGAGAAGGTGCTGGTGTCCTCTGCTCACATTTACAAAAACGCTACAAGCTTTGTGTTAAAATCTGGTTTTTGCTCTTTTACATAAACAGGAGGGATCGTAATGAGGCTGTTGGTCATTTCACTTGGTAAATGATAAGAGCTAATGAGCAAAATAATTTATTAAAAAGGAAGGTTCTCATTCTTCAAAGCGGTCATGTTGAAATTAGAAATAAAGCTTTAGTTTGTTGTGAAATTGATCAGATTTTCCATAAAGGTCAAGAACCAAGCCTGGACTTTAAGATCATTGTAAGAAATGTTAGAACAGAGGTGACATTTTTAGGTTTATTAGGCAGCAAACCTAAAAACTACACACTTGGCTGCATTTGCTCTCCTGTTTAGACCACAGTGAAAGACGTTTCATAGAAACAGTTTTGAAACTTCGTTTGAGATCTTGCAGGAACTTTCCAGATTGCACCCTGATTGTCCCAACATTAGTAAGCTGATCTGAGTTTCTGGAGCACCAGATGCAGCACTTCCACCCATTTCACTTGCATGGTTCATCATCATGGTTCTGCAGAACAATCAGCAGATCCATTCGTTTGAATCAAGCAGCAGGACCAGGGTAAAAAATACTGACAAAGCCATGATTATGCCCCTCTTTAGTGTTCAAAAACCCCTTATATCCCCATCATAACACGTGCCTAAAGCTTAGCAAATACACATTTAATGTGTTAAAGTTATCACAGATATTAATGCAGCAATTTCAGGAGTTTCATGAAGCACTAATTTCCAATGTCAGCCTACGGTATTTTCTGAGTGAAATCCTAGCGCTGGAGGCATCAGTTAACCCCAAAATGAGCCGAGGTGATCATCTGAGAAGATCTGAGATAAATCTAGGAAAAGAGAGAGACCTATTATGCTCCTTGTGGACTATAACTGTCTGAAACATCTCTGTGGGAGTGTGTCAGGCAGTCAAAAATCACTGCTGCAACTAATCCTGAAGTGATAATGCTGTAAAAAGTCGCACATAAGCAGGACCTTGTTCTGTAAAGCAGATTAAACGGAGTTTTTTCATCAGTATTTCTATCCAGATTCACCATGTTTCTCAGACATAAAACAGGATTTTGCTTCATAGATGCTATTTAAACCAATATGTGTCTGCTGATGGGTTTATATCAACAATCTTATCACTACACAGGTAATTGGACCAAACAGCTTTCCATAGTGACACCCTGCTATCTCCTCTGTGCAGTGCTGTGGGTCAGTAAGCTCCCAACCATAGTGTCGTATGTGTAGTACTGTGAGATGTTATTGAGGGGGTAGCAATAGTAGTGGTAGTGTTGAAGATGTTATTAGTGTTCGTAACATTTCCTCACGGCCGTTTTAACCCTGTAAAGGGTTTGCAGTTAATTTTGGTGAGTGAAACAATAAAGAGAGATTCGAGCTTTTACACCGATTCACACATTCCAGGGTTTCCCCTTCCTCCCCGTTTCCGTCCCGCTCTCCCACCCTCTCAGGGCTTGAGCGAGAAGTCCCCCGTGTTGAGGCGGGGCCGTGGCAGGGCCCCGAACATCTCCGTCCCGTCGGTGGCTCCAGGGACCAGCAGGGCCTTCATGCTGGCAGCGATGTGCTCCAGGTCGGCGCAGCCCGGCTAGGACAGAAACAGACATAGATGTTAAAATAGCGGGAATAAAGTGTTGCGTTACCAAATGTCAGATGACCTTTTGCACTTTTACGCTCACATGAGCAGCAGGAGCTGGATGTTTGCAGCTGAATAGTGTCTTTGTCTTCAGAGACCATAGCCTTTAAAACATTATTCTTCACAGAGATAACGAAAACACATGCTGACTTTGCACCTGTAGGACGATTCCAGGATATAATCGGGAAAAAATTAGAACACCACATGAAATAGGCAGATCTTCAAAAGAAATCTTAATATGGCGATGACTAATCTTATTTTTTTTTTTTTTAATCTCTGAAGAAATTTTGTTTAATTGCATTTAATCAGCTTAAAATAACCTTGTTTCACGCATTAAACAAAAAATAAAATGCGCTTTCTAACTGAGGAAAAAGTTAGTACACCCTACCCCCTAACAGCTACTGTTACCCCATTTACCCATCTACCAGGCCCTTCCTTTCTGCTGTGGGGTGTTTAAGGGGTTTCTTACATGTTCGGCCCGTTTCAAGTAAACCCACAGCATCTCAGTGAGATCAGCAGCAGGGCTTTGACTCTGCAATATCAGGACTTTCCATTTTTTTACTGCTCAACCCGTCCTTGTTGGATTTACTGGTATGTTGTGGGTCATTGTCTTGTTGCAGGGTCCATTTCTGCTTCAGCTTTGACTTTTTTACAGATGGTCCCACGGTTTCCTCAAATCCCCTCCTTGGTGGATTCTATGATGGTGAGCTGGCCAGGTCCTGCTTCAGCAAAGCCTCCCTGAACATGACACCTCCACCTCCATGCTTTACACCTGGTAAAGCTATACCTCATACCAGAGGTTCATTTCCTGGGATGCTGTAGTTGGTTTATGCCAAACATGTCCTCTGTTCCGGTGTCCAAATAATTCAGTTTTAGACTCATCTGTCCAAAGAACATTATTCCAGAGGTGCTGGTCTTTGTCTTCTTTCTCTCTGGCACACTTCAGTGTCTTGTTGTCTCTATCTGAATGCACTTTCATATCAACAGCAACGAGAGCCTGGTGTAGGTCACTGATGACATTTTAGGGTTTTTTTGGAGACTTCTCTTAGCATCTTGCGATCTGCTTTCAGGGTCTACTTCTTTAAATCCATTACCAGTCTCATAAGCCTTGATGATCTTCTTTCTGAAGACCCCTGACAGCTCTTTGGATCTTACCTTGATGTTCACCGTCACTTCACCGGTTAGGAGACCACCAAACTAAATGTCTCAGGTATAAACAGATCAAACCTCCTTCATACTGCTGAGTAACGATGAACTCCTCTTGTCAACTCATGTAACGGGAATAAAATAGGTTTTATTCTATAAATTTTATAATTTACGTAAAACTTTGAAACATCTCTTTTTCCGTTTTTACTGTTTATTTATTTCTTAATATAGTTCAAATTGATTGGGGCTGCACGGTGGCGCAGTTGGTAGCACTGTTGCCTTGCAGCAAGAAGGTCCTGGGTTCGATTCCTGGCCAGGGCTTATTCTGCTTGGAGTTTGCATGTTCTCCCCGTGCATGCGTGGGTTCTCACCGGGTACTCCGGCTTCCTCCCACAGTCCAAAGACATGCCTGTTAGGTTAATTGGTTTCTCTAAATTGCCCTTAGGTGTATGAATGAGTGTGTGCATGGTTGTTTCTGTGTTGCCCTGCGATGGACTGGCAACCTGTCCAGGGTGTACCCCGCCTCTCACCCATAGACTGCTGGAGATATGGCACCAGCTCCCCCGTGACCCACTATGGAATAAGTGGTAGAAAATGACTGATTCGAAAAGTCCACTCTACCAAATCTGTTTCATAATGTTCTAACAGGGCTGTATAGTCTTTTAGATTTTTCATGTTACATTTATTTATATTTAAAAGATAATAAGATAATTATAAATATTGTCCTATATTTTCTATGTTACAGCTCTGTGCAAACCTCTTAAACATGTTCATACTTTCCTTCCTCGCAGTCACTCTTTCTAAAAGCTTTTTAAGGGGCCTTGATCAATAGTTTCCTGAACCGTTTAGGAACCTTTTCCAAGAACCAGGGTACTTTTTGCCTCCAAATGTTCCCACAGCATCTACAGGGGTATAAACTATTTACCCCAGAGAAAGGGTCTGGAAGGGAGGTAGACATTTCAATATTACACTGAACCTCAGGGTTAGAGTTTTGTGGAGAGGGGGGAGAGAGAGTTAGAAAGTTTTACCACTTTTTAGGCTCAAATAAACCTCAACGCCTCAGGAAAGTGGATCAGATTGTATGTTTGAAAGAACCCGGGCTGCTCTTGTTTAATAAATACCAACATTGTGCAATCTGTTGTGATTTTGTACACTTGAGGCTGAATTTAAATGATCTCTGAACCTTGTAAAGGCCAGGTCATTTATATGATGTCCGGACAGAACTGAAAGAGGATGTCCCATGATGTGGTTATCTGTCGCAGACATGAAACTATCAGCTAAAATCAAAGCTTTCTGAATTTTGCTCTTCGATAATATTCACTTTATAGAAACCCTGTTCCTAGATTCTGTGGCTGATTACTTCACTTGTTCAGAATAAAACCTGAGCAGACATGTTTGCACCAGATCCTCACCCGTTCTCCGCTGTTGTTGTCTCCCAGAGCGGCTCTGCTGCTTTTGCAGCCCCACACCGGCACGGACACGGGCAGCGAGCGGGCCAGAGCCGTGGGGTGGGCGTGGCGGGACGAGAACGCATGTTGCCCCATGGCCAGGCCGCGCGACGGTGGGGGGGCGTCCTCGCTCAATGAGCCTGGTGCAGATGGGACAAAGAAGGAACATTTAACTGAAATGTGCTAAAATAACTATGAGCTTTCATGCAGGGTGATAAGTCTCGTACCATCAGTGCTCTCCTCCTCTCCGTCGGACTCGAAGAACGGCTCACAGTCCCGAGAAAGAGAGTCCTCGTCCATGGAGAAAACACCTGAAACCCAATTACAATCAATGAGACTGGTCCACTTAGGGAAGCCGTCAACAAAGAGAACATTTAGTGTGAACTGTATGTACAGTACCCAACAAATATTCAAATTTGATGTTTTCTGCCAAATGAGACAGACTTTCTTTGCTTTTTCACTGACTTCCTGTCTAGTGTTTAAAGAAATGAGAAGGGATGTACCGATGTGAAAATTTGGGCCGATATCAATGACCAATATTGATATTACTGTTATGGCAGATAACCGATATTACACATATATATATATATATATATATATATATATATATATATATATATATATATACACTGCTCAAAAAAATAAAAGGAACACTTAAACAACACAAAATAACTCCAAGTAAATCAAACGTCTGTGAAATCAAACTGTCCACTTAGGAAGCAACACTGATTGACAATCAGTTTCACAGCTGTTGTGTAAATGGAAAAGACAACAGGGGGAAATCTTTGGTGATTAGCAAGACTCACTCAATAAAGGAGTGGTTCTGCAGGTGGGGACCACAGACCACTTCTCGGTACCTCTGCTTTCTAATGGCTGGTCGATATGGCAGATGCCTCCTTCCGCCTAAAAAAAGCTTCACTTTTGCACAGCAGTGAACTGAAAATCTGCCTCACCTGCACTTTCGTTTCCGTAGGGTCGTCTCTCGTCCATGTCCTCCTCCTCTTCCACCTCCTCTCCCTCCTCTTCCACAATCCCAGCCCTCTGTCTCCCATGCTCCACCTCCAGAGCGCTCCTCTCCTGGTCCCTTTCCCTGTTGCCGTTCAGCCCCACGCCCTGCTGGGTCGTGCCGTCCGGGCTGTATATGGACGGGTAGTTCTGGGAGTACTGTCTGCTGTTGGGACTGACACCGCCTATCACGCCATCGCCTGTGAAGCTCTGGAGAGTCAACAGAGACAAAAACAAAGTTTGTATGGGAGCTTTTTTAAAGAACGGTTAGATGCGGCACAAACTGCCAACTTACCCCTCTGTTTCCAATGTCTGAGGTCAAATCACCCAATAGCTTGCCCACTTGGTCTCTGCCAGTTTGCCTCGTGTGCTTCTGAGCCGTCAGCATGGACGTGGCGTGCAGCACGCCGATGTCATCCATGTAGCGGCGCGCCGACTCGGCCAGAAAACCCTGACCCCACACGCTGTAGGAGAATTCACACTCCTTAGGAAAGCCAGTCCCACGCTCCCGCTTCTTCCCTCCTTCACCTTCCCCGGCTGTCGACCGGAACTTCTTGCAGGCCGTGAGAATGGCCAGGTCACAGCCAGACTTTTGGCAATAGGTTTCTGCAGCGGAAAGTAGAGCCAGCCAGCTCTCTTTGTGGTTGTCTGGGATCTCTGGCTCAGATGAGTGGGTTAGAGAGGCCATAATGGTGCTTCTTTTAGTGTTTATGAGACTGGCTTGATGAGATCACTGAACTAACACGGCTTCGGGGATTAGACGAATCAAAAAATGATCTAAGGGGGCCAAACAAAATGAAATACTGATTTTGGTAGCTGGAACGAGTCCAATTTTACTTTGTTGATGTCGTTCAGAGACAGTTTCTGCTTTGGTGAAGATGAAAATTTGAACTAATCAGGTAAAGAGGCACGAGGTGACTTTAATGATGGGTGGGTGGTGGTGAGAGCCAAGGGAGAGATGTCACCAAGTTGCTGGTGATGCCTGGAAGATATTTAAAAGAATATTCAGTCCAGTCACAAGTTTACATCCACTCATGGGCATTAATGTCATTCATTCTGGAATTATTATGATTTATTTCAACTGTTCCTGGAAGCATCGTATGATGACTCATTCAATAATTTTTAAAACAACAACAGAGGTTTGAATTTATCAGGAATTTAATCCAAAGAGGAGAAAAAGAATTACACACAGGCCTAAATATGTATATAAACACCATCAATAAAATTAGCAGGTTAGCACCTTAACCGGCATAAATCTGACTGGATATCTGACCACTTGGAGGTGGTTTAAATCAGTTGGTTAGCTGGCACATACCTGGCTTTAAGGCACAGATGACAGATTTTCAATAGAGTTGAGATCAGGGCCATTCCAGAAGCTTAATGCTAGCCTGCTTTACCCACTCCAAAACCTGTTCAGATGTGTGTTTGTGATCGCTGTCTTGTTTGAACTCCCAAATATGACCAAGTATTAACCATTTATATGATGCTTTCAGGTGAATTTGAAGAACTGGCAGAAAAAACAACCCCACGGCAGGATGCTGCCACCACCATGCAATGTTTTTTTAATTTGAAAGCCTGACGCTGATGCTTTCCAACATACTTCTTCTCCGTTTGGCCAAACATCTCAATCTTTGTCTCGTCTGACCATAAAACGGCTTCAAAATCAACACCTGAAATGTCTCGATGAAGACCCAAACTGCCACCTTCAGATGAAAGGAAACTAGTTTGGATGTTCATGGTGGTTAGGGTGTTCAGTAATTACTAGATGTCAGCCTGGCTGTGAACGGCAAACTGCTGGAAAAGCAATGTCACCTTCCACAGAGAAGCCAGTTTTAAATCATCCTGGACTCAGAGGAAGGAGACCAAGAAAGAAGTACCTGCTCCAAAATCAACACCTTAAAGCTTGACTGAAATTTGTAGCTGGCTACATGGACAAGCCCGATGACTTGTGGAGAAGAGTATGGTGACAAGACGAGATAAAAACGGGGCAGTTTGCTAAGAATGATCCGAAGTAGGCTTGCTACAGAGAAGGTGAGGCTTTCAACCCTAAGAACACTGAACCAGCTGCCAGGCATAGTGGTGGCAGAATCATTCTGTGGGAACCTATTGCTACCCCTAGCACAGGTGGATTGAGTGGATAGAATAATGGAAGCAAAGGACTGCTTCAACTTCACCTCCACCTCAAATCAATAGCTAAATGGCTTAAACCTGGACACAGTTCAGGTTTACAGCAGGACAATAATCCCAAACACACATCAGAACTGGTTCTGGAATGAATAAAGCAGACTAACATTAAGCTTCTGGAGCTCGGCCCTACTGAAAATGAGGGTACTAAGCCGAGGCCAAGTAGAAAAACTATCCCAATCCAAGAGGACTGGTCAGAAATTCAGCCACATTGATGCCAGAAGCTTACTGATAGGACCTCATATCAGTGAGGGGGTCTAAATATATTCTGACACTCCACAGCAGAGACTTTAGCTTTTTAATAATTAAACCTTGTTGTTGTATAATCGGTCCAAACCGTCCGAACCATTCAGTGTTTCTCTGTAGGGAAAGCTGTGCCTATGGATCGGAACTCTTCAGATATGTGCAGCTAAACATATAAAGTTGCAGTTGTTGTGACGGTCGCAGCCTCCTCCACCTTCACTTAGCAATGCTAACTGTAGCTCCTGTTAGCAATGCCTCCGCTCTTTATAAATCCTTGCCAAAGACAACGTTATCTCCGGTAAAAGTGCACGACTTGCCCTCATCATCGCGGCTGCGACCGCAGCAGCAGCTGTTGTTGTTGTTGTTGTTTATCTAGTTATTCAGTCCAGTGTTGTGTGCAGCCAGCCTCCTGCTGATGAATCCACATCTCTCCTCCGTTTTCAGGCTTTAAGAGCAGCCCTAACTTGGCAGTAATGAGGTGGAAAGTAAGAGGACATCTTCACTTACCTGTTCGGTCTCTTTCTTCACCGCTGCCAGGTGTTAACCGAGTTTAATCTCTGTTTTTACCCCACGCTTTCTGCCCTTCTCCCACGGTTTCTCTCCCTAGCCTCGACACCAGCAGCAGAAAGTTAGCAAGCAGTAATGCTAGCATATCCGGTAATGGCTTTCGAAATAAAAGCATACAAGCCGATTATTATTATTATTATTATTATTATTATTATTATTATTATTATTATTATTATTCATCCATGTCTATACCTGCTTATCCCAGTCGTCAAGGGAAAGTAAACTCTGAACACGTCTTTTTATTTATTTATTTGTTTTTTTCATTTATTTTTTTATTGTTTTATTTATTTATTCTAATTTTTTAAGCTGGTACATTTCATCCAAATAATGACTTTTTTGGTTCCTGATTACAGGAAAAAATCGCATTGAAACATCTTATAAATAGTAATTACATTGTGGCATTTAAAATATTTTCAATTCAGTTCAATTTAATAATCAAGATGCCGAATTTACAGGTTCATCTTGATGAATGAAGATATATTTAAAAATCTTATTTATTTCAGTAAAAATATTCAGAATTGTCTATATTATACAGATTAAATGCACACAGAGTAATAGATTCCAAGTATTTATTTCTGTTAAGTTTGATAGCTCTGGCTTACAGCTAATAAAAAGCAGAAAATCAATTTTTCTGAAAATTTGAATATTACATAAGACCAATGAAAAACAGATTTTAAACACAGAAATTTGGTCTTATGGCCAACACAATCAAGAGCAAGACTGCTGACTTGACAGTTGTTCTGGCCGACAGTAAGGAGAGTAAGCCACAAAACTCTGTTGTCTAGTTAGAGTGGCTTAGGCTATCTTCCTTATTTTTCACCTCCGCCTTCCTACCTCCCTGTTGGATTTAGTAAGGGGGAGTCAGGTTTAGCCTAAACC
Source organism: Girardinichthys multiradiatus (assembly GCF_021462225.1). NCBI lineage: Eukaryota > Metazoa > Chordata > Actinopteri > Cyprinodontiformes > Goodeidae > Girardinichthys > Girardinichthys multiradiatus. The sequence goes on from NC_061817.1 coordinate 35,013,761, forward strand.
GGCTCAATTATGGTTGAGGTGCAAACACACCCTCCATTTCTGATACCTGTATGACCCCTTCTCTTTTCCAATGGTTATGGTCAATCTGACAGAGAGAGGTATCCCAATCCTTGTGGTTTTTAGTATAATAATGGCCATCAGTGGGCTTTAGATGGACAAACTTTGTCAGTTTATTATTTAACTTAGTGCCCATACATATGGCCCGTTCTGGGGTGGCCGGGCTCTGGCACTCGGTGGTTTGGTCTGGCCTCACCGGCGGCCCCGCGCCATTCCGGACCCTTTGTGGGGTGCCTTGAGACGACATTGTTGTAAATAAGCGCTATATAAAGAAATAAACTGAAACTGAACCTGAAACTATCTGTGTAGTTATGCTGCTATAGGCTTAGGCTGCTGGAGGACATAATGACCACTTTCACCCTCTTTGCTACATTCTCACACTACTCTCCAATTTTGCATTATTTGCTGTTATTTCAGTTTTTAACTTTGTTCTCTCTTTTCTCTTCCTAGAAGCTACACCTGGCCTGACTCTGTGTCTACCTGTGACACCTTTCTGGAGAGGGGCATCGTCCGAGCTTCCGCTGGCAACAACTTAATGCTCACCCTCTACCGATGATCCACATGGCCCTGTCTTTTAGTGTTTAACCCTTTCTCTCTCCTAGACATGGCGATTGACTGAGCTTTTACTGTAACTAATTATATGTGCTCTCTTTCAGACTCTAACCTTGAAAACTGGCTCAGAGTTGATCTGTTCTTTCTTTCTAGGTGAAACGACTAAAGGAGCTACATCCATTAACATTTACTTTTCCTTCCCATAGAAAGTACTTCTGGATCAGTGCTTCTTTGTTCTCTTTGTGTCTCTGCTCTGTTCTCTCAAACCCCCAGTCGGTCGTGGCAGATGGCCGCTCACACTGAGCCTGGTTCTGCTGGAGGTTTCTTCCTGTTAAAAGAGAGTTTTTCCTCTCCACTGTCGCTTCATGCATGCTCAGTATGAGGGATTGCTGCAAAGTCAACGCCAGTGACTGTCCACTGTCTCTACATGCTCATCCTGGAGGAGGGAATGCTGCAAGTCACTGACTGGATGCAATCTGCTGGGTTTCCTTAGATAGAAAAACATTTTATCCAATTTGAATAAATAACTGAATCTGACTGAACTGTTCAATGATTAGGATTAATTGGAAATGAACCTGACTTTTGTGAAGAACCTTGAGACGACATGTGTTGTGAATTGGCGCTTTATAAATAAAACTGAATTGAATTGTCTTTTTAATCTGTTAGAGAAGCTGACTGTGCTCTATTCAAGCATGCTATTTGGAATTATTGTTATTATTATATTACCATTGTTGTGTACATTTGTTCTCAAACTCAAATTTGCCACCATTAAGACAAAGAACAGAGACATGATATCTTGCTGTCCAAAACAAAAAACATGTACTAAAAATAAATCTGAACATCCACTCTCTTTCGGTTTTGTCTCTGACTTGACGCACCTCTGACGTCACCTGTTTACCGACGTGACCAGTGTCTGTGAACGAGCACGTTCTCCCTATTTGCTCATGCAAGAGGGTAGGAGCACTTTTCGTTCATCGTGAAAACTGCAGCCCTGTGAGCTCCAAACGTTGTTGGTGTCGAGAGGTTAAAGGTGAATCAATTTTCAGTGCACAATATTTCTGCATTAATTGAAACTTTGCAATAATTGCATTTCATACACCCGCTGGCCACTTTATTACGCATACCTGTTCAGATGTTTGTTGCATAAATGTTGACTTAGCCAATCACATGGCCGCAACTCAGTGCATTAAATCATTTAAACGCGGTGAAGAGAATTTGCTGAAATTCAAAGTGAGCATATAAAAGGTGGAAGAAAAATGTTTGTTGGTGCCATAGTATTTTAGAAACTGCGGATCTAGTTTCTTGTATTTTGAAAAGAAGTTGTTTGTGTTTATTCTGTATATGTGTGCAAGGCTGTTTGACAATGCCAGTCACTCCATCTATTGTTCTTTAAAACCACTCCTCACCAAGCAGGAATTCATAAAACAATAACTCAAAGAAACTGAGAGCTGATTGGCAATTATTTCCTGATAATAAAGTGGTGCCATGACTTTGTAATTTTTATTAATTGTTTTTGATTTTTTCCTTTGACACTTATTAATAGTTATTCATTGTCAAACCTATTGTTGCACGACAACACAAAGGCAACAGTAGCTCAAATAACCATTTGTTTCAGCAAAGGTATGCAGAATACCATTTCTGATTGGACAAAAACACGTTGCACCTTGAAGAAGATGGGCTACAGCAGCAGAAGACCACACAGGGTGCTACTCCAGGTAGATTTCAAGCAGACTCGTCATAACTAGACAATAACATATTGGAAAAACTGCTGGGTCTAATGAGCCTCGATTTCAACTGCAAGATGTAGATGGTATGATCACAGGGTTAAATTGTGGATTTTATCTATCTGGTTTTATTTGCATGCTTTTAATTTTAAAGGTATGCGTATTTCCATTTTACTTCACCCTGTAAATTATCCATGGATGAGGGATGCCTGGTGACTTAAACAGTCGATTAGGAGATAATTGACCTTGTAAAAACAACCATCGAGAAGATGGCAAGGAGAGATTTAAATGTGGAGCAAGAGGAACATAAGCTGCAGCAGGAGCACTGTGTTTCCTTCTCAACATGAATCAGAAGAACATGAAGAACAACAGGCATTGATCCATCCTGCCCTGTATCAACGGTTCAGACTGGTGGCGTTGGTCTTATGTTGTGGGGAATTCATTTTGTTTGGCACACTTTAAGTGACCTAGTACCGACTGAGCGTCATTTAAACACCACAGCCCATCTAAGTAGTGTAGATGACCATGTCCATCTCTTTATGACGAGTGTACCCATCTTCCAGCAGGATTTTGGACCATGTCAGAAAGCTCAGATCAAATCTAACTGGTTTCTTTAACAGAATGAGTTTATTGTACTCCAATGGCCTTCACATCCACCAGATCTCAGTCCAGTTATGCTCCTTCAAGATGTGAAGCTGACAAATCTGCAGCAACTACGTAATACAATCATGGTAACATGAACCAAAATACTTTAAAGAATAATAAATTAATAAAAGAACATAGTTTATTGTTAAAACCTTTCACTGTAAAATCATGATGAGGGTAAAATATTTGTTGGAATATCATTTAAAGGGCTACGAAAAGTAATTCAAATGGATTTTAGGTTTCTGTTTTCATTACATACATTTACATCTTTTATTTTAATTAAATTAAGTTTTTATTGAGGAGAACGTGTGTAATTTTAATAGAGAAGTAGAGCCAACAGATTCTGCATTAATGACCATAACGATAAAGAACGTCTGCTGCCATCTAGCGGTCACTTTGTGGAACTTGACCAAAGCTGTGCTTGGTCATATAACGGCTTTCCATATGACGTCTGCGTGACATGTGTTATGAAATCGTCGGCTTTTTAGACATGCCTGGGAATTAATTCAGTCTGATTGGCTCTCATGTCACGTGATGCCGTTCGGTGGGCGGAGCTTTCCATGAGCAGGAAGCGTGACGTCACATTTGTTTTGGAAGAAGCGAAGCAAAAAATGGAGGAAACCGTGAAAGATTACAAGGTATTTTTTATATATTTCTTTTATAATTTCTCCTCAAAGCTTCCCCAACTAATCCAGCTTGCTAACAGCGAGCTGCTGATGATGTTTAAGGTTAATACAATAGCTCAGTGACGTTGAACGCAGGAATCCAGAACATTTTCTGCTTCACTCTTGACTTTGGGCTTCAAATAAAAGATGGAAACCTGTCCTGTCGTTCGGCCATAGCGGTGTAATTAATTCGGTTGATATTGGAGCTCGCTTGTGAAGGGAGTTATTTAAAAACTGTAAAGTATATCCGAGTTTTTCTTGGACCTGTTGTGACTGACCTGACAGATGAGTCACCCCAGTCATGTGATCAGTCTCTCATTGCTCTAAATGTTGCTTTCTGATGTCTAACATATTAAACTGTTTATATTAAAGCATTTTGGTTCCTGCAGCAACGTTAAAATGTTCAAAGTTCAGTTTAATTAATCATGTAAATGTTCCAGGTTTCTGTGCTGTAAAAAACAATCGGAGCATAATGAATAATTTCACCTTTTTTTTTTTTCCATATTCAGCGTTACTTTTATTCTCTGCAATTCATCGAACAAACAGGCAAATATTTTAGTGAAAAATAAAAAGCAAAAAAGTGCAATAATCTGGTTGCATTAGTGGGCTCAACCTTAAAACAAGGATGTCATATTTCTGAATGGGCATTAAACCTGTTTGTCTTGTAAAGTACATTGAGGTGACATTTTCTGTCAGGTGTTCCTGGTCCCACAGGGACAAATCAAATGACTGCACTACCTCCTCAGCCTTCAGTCAAGTTCTACTGAGTCCTACTGACCTAATTGTTATAAGACATCAGCCCCAATCAGAGACATTTTCTATCTCATTCTGGGTGCTTTCTAGTGTTTTCCAGGTCAAACAGGATATATAGTCCCTGTAGCACGTTCTAGATCTGTTTCTAGGTCTGCTACTATAGGTACATGCCCAGAATACCTTAGAAAGGAGGCAGCCAGGAGGCATCCTGATCAGATTCACAATCCACCTTAAGACGCTTCCAGTGATGTTTAGGAGCAGCAGCTCTACTTCGTGCTCCTCACTGGATTTCATCAGTTCTAATCATGGCTTTGGATGTGTGTTTGGACTCGCTGTGATGCTGAAAAATAAAATCTTGCAACTTTAGCTTTCTAGCAGACACATGACACGTTTGCTGGTCCAAAAGTTTAAATTTTGTCCGTTTAGACTGTGTCTTGTAGCTCTACTCCGTAATCCAGACATACTCCATATGTCTGGATAAAAACCACCAGTATCGACCATAAATTCAAGTAGCTCCTTTAGTGGTGTTGTCACTTGGAGCGTCCTGGACAAGTTGAAATGCTGTGGAGTTTCTTTGGTGCCCATTTTGAACCATTTGTAACAGGATTTCAAGGTGTCAAGAGACCATTTAGCGTCTGCAAAATAAGGCTGCAGCAGATAGAAATAAGCAAATGCAAGAAGACGAAATCCTGCTATACTTCATTTAAAGTTAATCAGGTTCACTATAACTGATGGAAGGTATGAACTCAAGAAGACTGACGGCTGACAGCGGAGGTGCTTTAAGAAGGTATTAGTCCAAGGGCTTGCAGTTACGCAACCACAACATTGGAGCTTTTTCATTTTCTATATTTTCTGGGCCCAAAAGGTTTGTTCTTCTATTGAATTGTAAGACAAGGCAAGTTTATTTCTATAGCAGCATTTATACACAAGGCAATTCAGTGTGCTTTACAGGACATCAAAGGAAATACATAAAGAAAATAACAGAGCAAAGCATAAAAGATAAATATGTTAAAATACAGGTATTAAAGGCATACAAGTTTTCCAACAGTTCATTCATCAGATTCTTTATTCAAAAGCTGCAGTAAACAAAGATTAAAGTTGGAAAAAGTTTTAAAATGATTGTGAGGTTTTAACGGGCGTGTGTAGACTTTGGTAATCCTCAGTAGGAGTCATTGAGACAAAGACCGAAATCATTCCCTGTGATTAGCTCATTGTTTCCAAGCGTTGTCACATGTTTGATTAACAAGATTATCTCCCTGTTTGGTTGAACAGCGCCTAAAAACATAAAGGTCATCTTAGACTTTGATTAATCCCATGCCCTTTCTGCATATTAGATAGGTCATAAGTTTAAAACTGATTTATTTCCAAACTTTGGTCCAGTCAGTATGGCCAGATATGGCTCATTTCAGACTTTTAACTGAGGATTTGTCTTCTTCTCAGCTGATTTTTGAGAAGGAGGGAGTTTACCTCCACACAAACGCCAAGAAGACTGTTCAGGAAACCGGCATACCGGGATTCATTCGCATTGTGGAACGGGTAGGCAAGTCTGCTGAGAAAAAAGCGAGGATCCAATAAAGCACAAGGATGAACAAATCATTTCGCTTTCTATAGGCTGGAGTGCCTGCTTTGGAGTGGAGCCCCCTGGAGGATGAAGGTCACAGCGCGCCCGCTGTCCTCTACAGCAGAAAGGTCGGCTACCTCTGGCTGTCTGCTTCCTAAAAAACTTTAAAATGTTTGTATTTCTTCTAATTCTCATTGATTTCATTGTTTCATTGTCAGGATGGGGAAGGAGGCGAGGAGGACACAAACTTTGACCCGGGGTATGAGCCTGACTGGGCGGTTATCAGCACTGTGAAGAAAGACCGCGAGCATGCCCAAGTTAAAGATTCAGGTTTTACTTCCTGATTCCTACAATCGTAGCCAAGAGTTAAGTTAAAACAAACAAAATAACAAATACATGTATTTATCTCTTAGGTCAGTGGGCTTTCTCTCTGCCCCTCTCGGAGCTGTACTCTCTCCGGAGGGCCCGCTTTTCATTGGGTCGGAACTTCATGGTGCTGACGAGCAGAGGGGGCCACCCACTTCCTCCTCTGCACTTCCACAGAGGGGGAACCAGGGAACTTCTGAGGGCTCTCCAACATTACATCATCCTGGACCAGTGAGTGACTGCACTGACTTTACTTGCGGTTTATGGCCTGTTTACATAACCACCATCCAAAAAAATCACCAGTGCCACACCTACTGGCCCCCCTGCTGTTAGACACTTTGTACATCCCCCTCTGACAGTACTTAGTCCTCTCTTATAACACCTTACAAGCTTGGATCTTTGTCCATTCCTCTTTGCACAGCCTCTCATCATCATGCAGAGTTCTGGGTCCTCTCTTATTCACTCCTCTCTTCAGCTCACCCCACAGGCCCCCCGGTTGATTTGGGTCTGACACTGAGATGGCGCTAGAAGAATGTTGATTTTTGTTCCTCTTCCTCTTTCTGTGTTACTTTGAAGAAATGTTTTGCATCATTATCCTGCTGATCGATGCCATGACGACCCAAATCCAGCCGAATTTTATTTTCAGCCTCCTGGTATTTCAAGGAGCCCATGATGCCATGCGCTCTAACAAGATTCTCATAACTTTTAGAAGAGAAACGGGCCCTCACCATCACAGATCCTCCACTGTGCTTTACCGTATGCTCCTGCTTCACCAAAACATTCTGTTCCAATTAAAGTCCCAGTATAATCAGGCAAACCAATGTTTGTTAAGGTAGGACAGACTCCACTTTATTTATAAAGTACTTTAAATTGATCCAGAATAAGGTAGTTTGCACTAAAACCAAATATAAGAGACAAATCTGAGAATAGCAGTAAAAGTTAAAAAGGAATAAACAGAGTACTATCAGGCCAGACAAAAATAGAGTTTTAAAGAAAGATGTGGAAATTAATTGTGAATTAGATGTTTTTAAATGAACTAAACATGGTCTGTTTAATAGAAGAGGAAAAGTAGTCGATGGATGGATCTCTAATTCATGTTAGATCTGAAATATAAAAACGGTCTCAAACTTTTGCCTTATTTATAGAAAGGCCTATCATTTCTGAAACCTTTTGAGTCAGCTAGTAAAGGTCATTCTCAGTAGGATACGGATCTCTTTCTTCAGAAATGTTTACTCCACCTCATCTGTCTGTGCTGGTCGTCTGTACTATTCTGGAACTGCAGATGGGGCCACAAATGCATCATTTCCGAGGGCCACACAAGGCCCCCGGGCTGCACTTTGGACACCCCTGCTTTGGACTAATGATGTGTGCTTGAACTCACTGCGATGCTGAAAAATAAAACCTTTCTTCATCTTCAGCTCTCTTGCAGACACCTGAAAGTTCTGGGTATGAAAAACTGGTATTTGGAAATATTCATATTTTAATTCACCTTGATTAAAATCCCACGTTTATCTGGAAAAAAATGTAATCCCGCAGCATGATGCCACCACCACGCTTCACTGTGGGCACAGTGTTCTTTCTGGTGATGTACTCTTTTGCCCTCCTGAGTCAAGACATTTGGAGGCAACATAAGTTTGTTGTCACATGTAGAGCACAACCAGTACTGACCATAGATTCAAACAGCCTGGTGTGTCCTGGTCAAGTTAAAAACCTACTGAGTTATTTTCAGAAAGACATAATAGCACACAGGTATCAGGAGATCCTTTGGTCCTTTAGCCTCACTGCAAACTCTGGCTTTAGGTCAACTTAAGTTTGTTCAGGTCAAAATCTCATTGTGGGTCTAAAGCCAGAGAGTAAAAGCGTGCTATTAGATCAGACATGAAAGAGTCTGCTTTGCGTGCAATGTTTTGTTGCTGCAACATCACTGAATTGGCTTTGCATCTTTGTAAGCAGTGATGGGATCTGTTCTGCTGCGCTGAAAGAATGAGACAGCACACACTGACAGCCTTAAACTCAAATAACAAAATCTTAAAATGATTCCTAAAATGAAGTGGAAGCCAGAGTTGGGTTAAAAACCTTACCAGTGGTTCAGAATCTACAGACGGCAGCAGCGTGTTGTAGTAAGGAAACGGGAGAATGATTGAGTCCTGGTATTTCTACGACCGGTCGGCATGTACATGTATGTAACGGTTGTCATGGAGACCGTGACCTCCAAGATGCCCCTCTCTGCTGCTGCTCTCCAACAGTCACGTTTGGATATTGTTTGACCTCCCCTACCATCCTCCTCACCGTGTGTTAGCGAGTAAAACATCCAGCCTGGTGCGCCACCAGCTCCAGCTTATTGCTCTGAATGAAGATATCAGGAACTTTAGGTGGAAGGCTATCTTCCTGACGCCATTTTCTAACTCATGAAAATGAACACAGAACATACATCTATCTGCCTTAGTTGAATTTTAGGAATTTAATCAAATTAAAGGTTGGGTTTTTATGAAATTTTCAGTTTGAGATTTTGCAATAAAGGATGAATTTATTCTATGGCTTCTAACTCCTCTTGACCAGAGGGGGCAGTAGCTGTACTGTACTTTGCAGCTCATAATGCCGTTGATTGGTGGTTTCTGTTTCATCATCAGGTCACCCGTTGACGGACGCCTCTTCCTAGCCTACCCACGCGACTCGAACTCCGCTGCTTTCCCTCAGCTACAAATCCTGGAAGACGGAGGCTCCGATATCGTCTCGGTAGTTGTAGGATAACCTCAGAAGTTGCACACCGAAACATTTTGTCCTTTTAGTAATGTTCCACAACATCTTGTCCATCTCGCACAGAGATTTATCCACGATCCATACGCCACCACATTTGGGGGATTCTCCAAAGTCACCAATTTCTTCCGTGCCGCCCTCCGCCCTCCTGAGACCTCCGTCACGCGGACCAATCAGGGTCCGGGTCTGCCGTCGCAGCCCGACGACGAGCCTGGATTTGAGCTCATCACCTGTGTAAGAAAAAGGATGTAAAAGCAACATGGCAGGGTCATAACCGTGATCAGGGCTGAGCTGCTTATGTTTGTGATTGTTTGTTCCATCCAGGGCGTGGAGCTTGGTCCCAGGCCGGCAGTAACCAGGGGACGAGCTCTGGACCAATGGGAGGAGTTTCTGGACTCTGAGGGACGTGTGAAGGAACCTCAGAAAGTCAAAGAACTCGTGTTCAGAGGGGTAAAACAGGACAAAGAGTAACAGAGCATTGATCATTTGTAAAATAACACAAACTAAATATATATAAACCTTACAGGGTATCACTCCATCACTCAGGAAGGAAGTGTGGAAGTTCCTCCTTGGTTTTTATCCCTGGAAGAGCACCTCAACGGAAAGAGAGGACATTCTTCGAGTCAAAACGTTGGTGCTCACATTCATACATGCTCAGCTTTTCAAGACCATCTGTTGAATAAGACAGTTGTGTGTCTGCAGGGATGAGTACTTCAGGATGAAGGTGCAGTGGAAGTCCGTGAGTGAAGAGCAGGAGATGAGGAACTCCCTCCTCAGAGGGTACAGGAGCCTGATAGGTCAGCTCTGCCATACGCCAAATGACAAAAGACTTGTTTGTTATTTTCTGTGAGCCCTGCAGCAGATGTTGATGCTGAACCGCCTTTGTTCTGCTGTCCTCGGCAGAGAGGGACGTCAACAGGACGGACAGGAACAACACGTTCTTCTCCGGCAACAACAACCCCGGCCTGACTCTGCTGCATGACGTGCTGATGACGTACTGCATGTACAACTTCGATCTTGGTGTGTCTTTGGGAAAGAACGGAGCTGGACTCTGTGTCAGTTTATGATTTATCATGGGAGGAGAAGATTGATGCCACATGTCTCCTGAGTTTCATTGACCACATTAAACCTTCTGAGGAGACAAATTCCTCTAATTTGACCAAAATAAAAGTAGAGACAGTCATGTAAAAAGAAGGTACACCCTCTTTCGACCAAGTTCTCCTATTACTCTGGAGGGTTGCAAACAGTTATATCTGATCAGTCTTAAGGTCTGGACTTTGACTAGGCCATTGCAACACCTTTCTGTTCTCGAGCTCTTGCTGTGGTTTAGACCTATGTTCATCTGTCAAGACAGATGACCTCAAATTTGACTCTTCAGTACACAGAAGAGTTTATGGTTCCCAGTTCCTGTAGCTGCAAAACAAGCCCAAATAATCACTCCTCCACCGCCGTGCTCGATAGTTGGATTGAGGTGTTGGTGTTGATATGATGTTTGGTTTTCTCCAAACATGGTGCTTGGTATTCTGACCAAACCTCTCAACTTTGGTCTCATCTGACCCAGGAACATTGGTCCAGAGGTTCCAAACCAAGTCAAGCTGCCACATTTGTTTTTAGAGAGAAGAGGATTTCTCCATCAGCTCTTCCAAACAAGCCATGATTGTTCAGTTGTTGTTTCATTGTCCTGGGATGAACTTTAACCTGTAACATGCTGAGGCCTGTGGCCTCTGAGATGGAGCTCTTGGGTTTTTGCAATTCCTCTGGGTATTGCAGAATCTGACCTTTGGGGGAATATTCTCTTGTTAAGCAGCCATCTTAAAGGTTGTCCACTTTTAAAAGATCTTTCTCTCTGTAGGACAACAGTCTTCAGATAAAAATGTCCTTGGAAACCTTCCTAAATCCATAGACATCAACTGTTGCTTCTTACAGAAGTGGCAATACCTGCTGCTTTAATAAAGAGCTTTAAGTAGCAGCATCTGGCTGGAGATCATTTATTTCTCCTGATACTCCAAACTCCTTGAATTAAAAGAGGGCGTACTTACTTTTTACTGTCCTTTTTTCCTAACAATCTGAGTTTTTACTCGTCCCTCTAACGTCTTCCTTGTGTTTTTGTCCAGGTTATGTCCAGGGGATGAGCGACCTCCTCTCTCCGATCCTGTTTGTCACTCAGAATGAGGTGGAGTCCTTCTGGTGTCTGACTGGCTTCATGGAGCTGGTGGTTAGTTGAGAACTTCATCAGTAACTAACGACCTCAGAATTTCAGCGCAGAACTGGTTTCTGTAGTTTTCATTTTATTTACTTCTCTCTACCTATAGGCTTGCATTTAGGCCTGGATATTGTTGTTTCCTTTTTCTGTGCAGTTGCTGGAATGGCATGCATCAAGAATCTTATCTTTTTGCTCCTTGTGTTTTTGCAGCACCAGAACTTTGAGGAGTCCCAGGAGGCTATGAAGCAGCAGCTCCTTCAGCTCAGTATCCTGCTGAAGGCTCTGGACCCAGAACTGTGCGACTTCCTCGGTTAGTTCACCTGCTTTTTCTTCCAGTCAGACTCCGTAGTGAAATGAGCCCTGGTCAGCTCTGAGGCAAATGATTCGTGGAAAAGTAGGTCAGAGAAGGAAGAAGAAAGCAGATGAGCGTCTTTCATGCAACCATTTATGCGCTATTCTCAACACTTTGCACATTTTTCTGTCTTTATTTTTGGTGAAAATAAGAACACTGAAAGTCTTATTTATGCCGCTTAGACTCGCAGGACAGCGGCTCGCTTTGCTTCTGCTTCCGCTGGCTGCTCATCTGGTTCAAGAGGGAGTTTTCCTTCGAAGATATCCTCACCTTGTGGGAGGTGAGTGCTTCACAGCAGTGATTTTTTTTTTTTACCGAAATAATCTGAAAAGTGTGGCATGCATTTTTATCCAGCCCCCTTTACCTTAATACCCTGAAATAAAAGGCAACCCGTTGCCTACATACGTCACCTAATAGTACCATTCAACGCATTTTGGCACAAATGCAAACCCACTTAGACAAGGGTGTCCAAAGGGCGGTCCGGGGGCCATTTGTGGCCCTCTGAATGATTTTGTTCGGCCCCCAACAACCGTTTAAGCACAGGTGGTTGATGCAGACGGAAACTATCTTTATTTTTAGGGGAAGACACATAAAATGTCATTAAAAATGTTAGATACAACACGCAGTATTTCTCTGTTATTACCCGTGTTTCTGCCTTCATTTTAAATAGAACCCCAAGCACACCCACACCACAACCCCCATTGATTAAACTTCTCTAAACAGAGCAAACGCTGACCAATGTCCCACTCTTGTTGCTAAACTTAGACTGAAAACGTTTAAAAGAGGATTTCTAGCCCAAAATTGAAAACATTTGACCCAAAACTCAGTCGTACAAGATTATCAAATATTAAACTACTTTGCTTGTTTCATTAAAATCTTTCATGTCATGGCAAATAGAAGCTGTCAAAGGTAAAAGACATAAAGTTCTTAATGAACATCAAGCTCACAATTTAGGTTGAAAAGGGCAGAGTACCACTGAGCTATGCAGCTAACAAGAGACCAGATTAAACCCTAAAACAGTTTGAGTTAACAGCAAGTATCATTTCTCTTTGCACGTCGTCTCCTCCGCAGGTCCTCTGGACTCGACTTCCATGTGACAACTTCCACCTGCTGATCGCCTGCTCCATCCTTGAGTCCCAGCGAGGAGAGCTGATTGGCTCAGACCACGACTTCAACACCATCCTCAAGGTCTTCCCCTATCTTTATTATTATTAATGCATCCTGTAATATGTACATGTGCAGGCAGACATGTTCATCTTCCTCATCATGACTGGTTTGCAGCATATTAATGAGCTGACGATGAAGCTGGACCTGCAGACCGTCCTGCGGGAGGCGGAGGCCATCTACCTGCAGTTTGTTTGCTGTAAAGTGAGTAAAGGTTCACACCCTGTGATTCAGTAAATAGTCGGTGCTGTTTTAGTTGTTCTTGTAGCCAGCAGCAAATTATTCATACAGGTTGGACTTTTTCACATTTTGTCAAATTTTAATGTGTTTAATTAGAACTTTATGTGATAGACCAGCACAAAATTTAATCTGATTCCTCTAAATACAATCAGATTAGTTCATTTCTAGAATTGCGCCGCTCAAGGTGGCAGCAGGTTGGAGTAGCTCTGTTACTTTTGATTCTGATTTAATCTTTTTTGGGAACTATTCCTCTTGTGGTGGATACAGTTGATTTTTTTTGGACGACTGTCCACTCCGGTGTCGGATGCTGTGCAGCTTGGAGGATTTTTCTTAATGCTTTCTATTTTTGGACATTTGTTATGATGCATTGCCATGGCAACGTGGTTGTTTCTTACAACCGGGAGCAGCTGATTAATATCTCAAAAGCTCAAATAATACTTCAGCTACAACCCCAAATCCCTGATGAGTTGAAAAGGAGAAATACATTAGAACAGTTTAGATCAGAGCATTTTCATTTGTTAGAATGGCCCAGTCAAAGTCCAGACCTAAATCCATTTGAGAATCTATTACAAGGCTTGAAAATGTATGTCCACAAATACTATCCATTCAGTCTGAAGGAGACTGGGCTAAACGTTTGTAGATGAGCAAAGCTGGTACCTTTAAAGACCCGGAGCAGAAACTGGTTCTACAAGATGTTGACTCAGGGGAGGTAGATGTAAATGCAAGTTACTGTATCAGTTGTCCAAAATTTTGAGTATCAGCTAAACAGTGACACTTTTTTTTTACCCTTTACGTTGATTGCTGATTTTAATTTTTTCAGTTCTGGGTCAAAAGCTTTGATGATTTTTTCCTTCACAGATATAGAGGAAAAGTGGGTAAAAGCGCAGCCTAACTCTAAAGAATAACTTTAAAACACCTCTAGAAAGCATGAAGAACTATTGGTGAATTGTGGCTGCTTGGTTGCAGAATTATAGAAATTATTTTTAACACTGTGGCATTACTTTACATAGTTGTTTAAGAAACCCCCCCCCCCCTTTTTGTAGGACATCTGGAAATGTTTCTAGCATTTTTCTGCTGTCGTTTCTTTGGCTGCTCGCTTATCTTTGTGTGTTTTAGGGGTTTCTGCAATGACTCTGCTGCAAAAATTGAAAAGCCTTGAAATTGATTCTAGGAAATGTTGAAGAACCCTGTTCTGTGTATAGTGAAGATAAGGATAAGTGGTGAGTTTGTTATTTCGTGAGGCCCCTTCACATCTTTGTAGCAGATGTGGGAAAATGCAGTGGACTCCTTCCTGGAAACATCATCTACAGCCTGTATTTTATGTCACATAGAACATAAAATGTGCCAAACTAAGAGCTCCTTGCTTGCTGCATCTGTTGTCCCTGTCCCGGAGTTGACACATTTTCCATTTATTTAAATAAGTCTGGAGCTCAAGAACCATGTGTGAAATGTTTGTTATGCAACAGGAAGAAAAGTTCTTAAGAGATTTATAAAGCCTAGAAAAACAGCTCGCACAAATTCCTGATTAACCCAGAGCGCTGCCGTAACTTCCCTCTTTCCGCCTTCCTCTTTTCACATTCAGGAGCTTCCCCGCAAAGTGAAGCAGGTGTTGGGCCTCTCTGTCCCGTCCAGCTCCGAGGAGGACAGCTCAGGGTCCCAGAGAAGTGAGACAGAACAGCTCCTCGGTCAGACGGAGGGAGGAGCTGCTTCAGCGCACGTTCCCACCTACCCTTAAATCTCAGTTCAGCTGCAAAATATAAAGTATACATTAACAAAAACAAAGACTATTGTTACTTCTTTTTGGATACAGGGGGCGCTGTGTGACCATTATACCCATACATGCAGTGCTTTGTTCAGTATGTCTTGTTTTTTTGTCCCATGTAGCTGTTGTTCTGTCTTTTCTCCATTTAATGCTGCTCTTTTACTCCTTATTAAATGGTTTACTTCAGTTTATTTCCTTTTAACGAGGTTTATATTTAAATTTTCCTACAGTGTATCTGAAAAGCTATGAAGAAGAAGAGTAAACTGACAGACAGAACCGTGTTATCGCTACATGTTGCCATTCAGGCCCTATGCAAAGTGTTTTGCATGCCTTTCAGTTCTCACTCTGCTTACTTTTATTTTAAAACTAATTATTGCATCATAAAATAAAGGTCTCAATCTTACTGAAACAAGCCAAGGTTTTCATATGTGTACATCTCTACTTATATTTCTTGTTTTTGATATTTGGAAAGTGGTGAACTGCAGTTGTAAGAAGTTTTCTATAAACTCATGATGGGTGTGAATGTTAAGGAGTTTTTGGATGTTCTGGATTTATTTGAACACATCATCTTTTCATGGTGAATGAAGAAGAAGAACCTGCAACATCTAAAGCTCAGCAGGGATCACTTACCTGAGTTAAGGTGTTTCAACAATCAGAAAGATAGACTAGGACAAGATGGGCTCCACGGCAGAGTTTCAAGCCCAGAACCTCTGTGGACCAAAAAGCATCTTGATTCCCAAGATGTTTGGTAATTTATTCATTAGAGTGAGGAGACACAAGTAAAACTTTATGTAAGATGAATGGCACATTACATCTGGTGTAAAACTAACAGAGCATTTAAATTAATTAAATTCTACTAACAGTCAAACATGGTGGTGGTAGTGTGATGGTCTGGGACTGCTTTGCTGGTTCTGGACCCGGACAATCTGCTGTAACAGATGAAATAATGAATTCCAACCATCAGTTTGACCTTACCTCAAGGGTACTTGGATTATGCAGCATCAAAGTGATCAAAGTAGACCAACAAGTCTTCCTCTGAAATGCTTAATACAATCAAATGAAGGTTTGGAGTGGCCTAGTCAAAGTCCTAACCTACATCTAATCAAAATACTGTGGTGTGGTTTTAATTAAGCTGTTCCTGCTCCAAACCCCCCCCCCCAATGTAGATTAAAACACTTCTTCAAAGAGGAGTGGGCCACAGTTTAGCCATAGCGATGTAAAAGATTCACTGTCAGTTCTTAAAAACCCTTGATGCCAGGTTTTGACATCAGGATTGGAACAGCCACTAGGGGGCAGTTACCTTTCCACATAGGGCCAGGTTGGTTTGATTGCCTTTTTTCTCTTAATTAAAGTAATCATTTCAATACTAGGGTTTGCATTTCCTCAGGTTGCCTTTGTCTGATTTGGAAATGTTTTTAATCATGTAAAATATTTAAGTGACAAAAAAGGAAAAACAGAAGAAATCTGTACACTCTCACCTAAGTATTTTAATTAGTAACGCTAAAAGTTCCAGAATGGCTTTTGATTTGATAAGATCGATGCCCATTAACTTCTGGTTACTAATCATGATGGATTGCAGCTGGTAGTTTCTCTTGGCAGCATAAAATGACTTGTTTGGCAGAACCCACTGGACTGAACAATACTCAGAACAACAGGAAAATCCAGTGAAGATTTAAGAAGTGCAGATATAGATTTATGCATGTTGGGGAAACTCTTTTGGAACCATTTCTGAACAACTGCAAATACCAAAAGCATTAGTTCAGAAAATTTATTTAACTAAAATGTATATAGACGTTTTGACACGATCTGAGAGAAAATCCAAACCTTCACCCTTAGTGAAAGGAAATAGGTCAGGATGTTCAGGAACCAGGTACAAGCTGGATATGACGTGAAAACTGCTGGAACACCAGTGTTATTGTCCTCAGTGAGGCAAGTTAGACATTAGCATGGATGGAGAGGGTGCCTGCTGCATAACTGACACCAAGCTCAACTAAAATGTACAGCTTTTAAGATGAACAAGCCAAAGATTTTATTGTCAGACAACACAAAGACTGAGCTATTTGGCCAAAATGAAAAGAAGAATATTTGGAGGAGTCAAGGCAAGGCTTTCTGAGATCATTATACCAAGTGTCAAACATGGTGGTGGCAGCATCATGATGTGGAGCTTTTTAGTTATCAGTAGAACTGGTGTGGACAGGGCGTGGCGCTGGTGGTGTAGGGGGTTATGCGTGCAACCCATGTATGGAGGCCTCAGTCCTCAACGCAGGCTGACGCAAGATTGAATCCCGGCCCCTTACCCCACTCTTTCCACATCATTTCCTGTCTGATTACTGTCAAAAAATACTTTGAAAAAATAATAAAGGCCACTAGAACTGAAAAATAACTTTAAAAAAAAGAACTGGTATGGACAGACTAATGAAGAAGGAAAACTAAATTATTTAAGCTTGCCTTAAAACGGCATCTGGAGGGCTGACTTGGATACACAATTAGGTGTTAAAATGGGACAATCATCCTGAAGACATCTTAATGGGCTTCAGATTGGACAAAACAAGCTAACATTAAGTTTCTGGAACATCCCTGAACTGTAGTCTGTTGAAAATGTATGGATTATGCTTAAAAATATAATCTGTCACAGGAAACTGTGCCAGTCCTGCCAGGAAGGGTGGTCAAACTTTGAGGCAGAATTATGACAGAAGCTTTTAAAAGAATGCAAAAAAACCTGTGGTCAAGCTCGCTAAGTAGCATCCATTCATTGTCAACCCTTGTTCATGCAGGTTCACAGGGGTGCTGGTGCCCACCTCCAGCAGTCATTGGGCAACCATCACAGTCCAACACAGGTTAAACAACCATGCACCCACTCATACCTGAGGGTGACTATTCAATCTAACAGTCGTGTTTTTGGACTGTGGGAGGAACCCGACTGGGATTCAAACCCAGAACCTTCTTGCTGCAAGGCATCAATGCTAAACACTGCACCCCAACAGTAAATTTTAATTTGTAAAACCCAATTGTAGCTTTTAAAAATCCCCGATCTTTGATTAAAACAAAGACACAAAAGTGCACATGAACACCCAATCCTGTAACGCATACTTGTTTATGTTGTGTTTAAACTTGTGGAGTAGTTAAACTCTCGCCTCTCATCCACCACCCCTCTCCTCCCCCAGTGACCAGCAGGTGTCTGTGTTCAGTAAAAGGCTGTGGAGAAAATTGGACCTCTGTTCTCCACTGTCCCGAGAAATGAGCTGGAAAATGAGGGGCGGGATGCCACACCTCCTTCTCAGGACCCGTTGCACTCCTCCTTTGGCTCGTCTCCATCTCCCACCCTCTCCATCCGTGCTGTTTGAATACAGCTGCGACGTATGAATTTAGCAGGCTGCTTAAACAAGCCGGCGGTCTGTCGCTCTTTTACTCCTGCTCCCTCCCTCCAACCCTTCTGGACCACCCCAATCTGACCTCAGTAGACTGACAGAGCCAAACTCACTCAGCCCTTCATTCAAACTCAATCTGCTTTCAGTTCCTGGTCAAAGGCCTTGTCAACAGCTTTAAACCCGAGAATATTCTCTCCCTAATTCTACAACTGACTAAATGTTGGAGGATTATCGTCTCTTTATGGCGTCATTATATAGAAGCTCTTATCTGTGTTCATAGATCTGGTCTCTGTGATGTGATTCTAGTCTGAAAAATGTCAAATATTGAATATATTTGTTGATTTTTATTCAGTCCACCTCAAGAACACCAATCCCGCCCACGTCAGATCCGTTTTGTCTTAAGTTTAAGCCTAAAAGTGAGATAAATTTCACACAATTTGTTACATTTTGAGTCAGTTTTACAATCTGATCTTCAAATTATTGCAGCAGCATAATCTTACTGTTAAGTATTTTAGAAAAATCCAGGTTTTAATCTGAGTACATTTATTCATTGTGGTGGAAATGATCCCACATGAAAAAAATATTGTCTTTAACAGAACTATTTTTTATTCCTAAAAATGTAACATAATTGAAATACTGTTTTAGTTTAAACGTTACTTTTTATGTAGATCCGAGTGTGCATAAACCTTAGTTGGTATGCCACGACTTAATGTTTCCCTAGGGTATAAATATGACGAGATACAGAGGCCCACATCTCTTAGCCACTCTTCAAAATAGGAAAGACATTAGAACATGCCAATTCAAGAAAGGCAGATTTGTGTTGATGTTTTAAGTCAGGCAATGGCTACAAGCTCCAAGCTCCCCTAAACTCACCACTACGATGCCTCACAAAAGCAAAACAACCACAAACTTCAATGTATTTTATCTGTATTTTATGTGATACACCAACGAAAAGTTGCACATAATTGAGAAATGGGAAGAAAAAGAAACATGTTTTTCAAAAGGTTTTAAAAAATCTGAAAATTGTGTCATGCATTTGTTCTCAACTACACTAATGATGCTTAAAGTAAATCCAGTGCTGCCAATTTCCTTCAGAAGTCACCTTATTAATAAATAGAGTCCAGCTGTGTTTAATTTAACCTCAGTATAAATCCAGCTGATCTCCGAACACCTCAGAGAACTCAGAGAATATTACAGGAACACATCAGACAGGTCAGGGAGAAAGTTCTGGAGAGATCAGAAGCACGGTTAGGGTATAAATCAAGCTCCCAAACTTTGAACATCTCATAGAGCTCTGTTATATCCATCATCTGAACATGGACAGAGGATGGACCAACTGCAGACCTACCTAGACCCCACCTTAACTGCTAGGAGAACTTTAATTAGCTAAGCAGCCAGGAGGACCATTGTAACTATAGAGGAGCTGCAGAGATCCACAGCTCAGGTGGGAGAAAATTTTGACACAACTGTTGGTTTTGCACTCTGAAAATCTGGCCTTAATGGAAGTGGGACAAGATAAGAAACTTAGAAATGTAAAGGATGTCTTGTTTACTCCTTGCCATTAGCCATGTAGGGGACACAGAGGGCCTTTAGAGGGTTCTCTGGTCTGAGGAGATGAGATTAAGGTTTTTGAACACTGTAGACACACACTGTGAAACATGGTGATGGCAGCATCATGCTGTATAGATGCTTTTCTTCAACATGGAAAGGGAAGCCGGTCAGAGTTGATGGGAAAGAGGATGGAACTAAACCTGGAAGAAAACCTATTAGAGGTTACAGAAGACTGGGGTGGAAGTTCACCTTCCAACAGGACAATGACCCTAAACATACAGCCAGAGATCGAATAGAACGGACCTACATCCAGAATCTGTGGCATAATTTTAAAGATTTCTGCTGCTAGACGTGCAAAGTTGGTGGAGACATACCCCAAAAGATTTTCAGCTGTAACTGCAGCACAGGGCGACACAATGTTAGCCCAGGGTGCTGAACACAAATGCATGCCACAGATTCTTAACATTTTTGAAAACTATCAGTTTTTCAATTTTAGAATCATGCATTATTTTATGTTGGTCTATTATATCAGTCCAATGAATAACATTGAAGTTTGAAGTTATAACGTGACGAAATATGTAAAATTTTATGAATACTTTTGCACTGTTCAGTCCCTGGTTTTCCCTTTCTCCTACTCAAGAATCACTTGTGTTCACGGTTTCACGGTTTCATGGTTTAAATGCATTTCCTAGTCAGTCAATTATTTAAGATTTTTTCCAACTGCCACACTTTTTGTTTCCATAAAAGCTTGGTGATTCATTTTCTCTATTCTAATGCCTAAAGGTCTGTATTTGAGTCCATTCTGTCAAAGTCTTATGCAATATTTTGACAAAACTGAGTTAAAAATAGTTAAATAAAGGTTTTTTTAATCAGGCCTGGATGTGTTCAGATCTGTCAGACGCTGAAACGATTTGGAGCAGTTTGAAATTAAAAAAACCCATAGGACATAATTTTATATACAGTCTTAAATAGAAGGGCATTATGGTCACTGTGTCCTGGTTTATTTGCATATTTGGAAATAATGTTTGATCAAAAAAGTTAAACATGCTCCTGAATGCATGCATTTTCGCCAAACACAGACAAAAGTAGCCAACTTTGTTCAGACGCAGTTAAAGCAGCGTATCACTGCTTTGTTAAAACAGCATGAATAATTGATCCGTCCATTTAACTCCCGATTGAAACACGAGCTGCCATTGAGGTCCTAAATGTGTGAAAAGCCACCTGTAATGACCATGTCAAATACAATCTGTATCTCTGCTGGTGAGTGTGACCCTATTGTGGCCCTCAGTGGGGTCCCGGGGGAGTGTGTGTGTTTTGGAGAGTGCCTGTTCCATGAATGCGTGAAGTGTGTGCTCAGCCAGCAGCAGGCAGAAGGCCGGGGCCTGTTGTCTGACACTGATTTGTAAAGGCAGACAATTCGGCTCATTGACCTGCCCAGCTCCACTGTCTGTTGCACATACCTCGTTTGGCCCTCTCCTGGGGCTTCGCTGCTCTTTAAACTCGGGCGGCAGATTGTCACAGGCGCAGGGAGAAGAGGTTGACAGGAGACAGGTTGCTTTGACAATGAGAAACACATCAGGAATGAAAAAGGATGAAATAATACATAGAAAAAAATCCCTTTCTAAGTTTTTGGCAGCTTGAGATTCTGTTTCTGCTTCCATCAAAATAGATTTTTTTCTAGAATGTACACCCCTATGGATGGATGGATGGATGGATGGATGGATGGATGGATGGATGGATGGAAGGATGGATGGATGGATGGATGGATGGATGGATGGATGGATGGAAGGATGGATGGATGGATGGATGGATGGATGGATGGATGGATGGATGGAAGGATGGATGGATGGATGGATGGATGGATGGATGGATGGATGGATGGAAGATGCCCATTTTCTAATAAATAATGTTCTAAATGCTTTACACAAAGGGAAGAACATTAAAAGAAGAAGACACATAGAAGACATGAATTAAACTAAAAAGTAGTACAAGAAGCTGTAAAATGCTAATTTAAAACATTAATACCACGTTTATTTATTCAGCACTTTAAAAAACAAGACATGGTTGATCAAAGTGCGGCACAACAAGTCAAAACTAAATACTTAAGAACTGACTGACATTAAATCTAAGAAAACAAGCTTCTACTTTTACCAGAAAGTAAACAATATTTTTTAGTTCTCATTTAAAGAAGCCAGCATTTTCTTTACATCTCAGATATTCAGTTACCTGGTTCCACCGCTGAGGAGCATAGAAGCTACACACTGCCTCCCCTTGTTCAGATTCAGTCCAGGAAATACGACTAAGTAAGTCATGTAGGGTAAATATGATTAAGCCAAATGAAGCATAAAGCTGGAGGGAGTTCTGTGCTCTCACTGATCATACGAACACACTGACTCAGTGACTGTGAGGAACTGTGCTCCAGTTGTCACGCAGGTATATAAAGCTGTGGGTTATCAGAATGTAGGTATGATAAGAGATGCTGCCATACTACATATGCTGAGCTTGACGAAGCATTTTAACCAAAAGTGACCTGAGACCGGAGCTTTGAGGAACACCTAAGGTAATTTTTGTTCACTCTGATTTATATTTGTCAAATGAAACAATGTAGTTTCGACTGCTGAGTAAGATTTGAATACAGTCACTGAAAAAGTAAACAGTGGGTACTTTTCTCTAACAATATTAGCGATATAAAGGATAATATAAAAAATATTAGTTAATTTGCTTTCGTTGCTTCATTAGAAGAATTTGGATCACAGAGATAAAACTGTTGATGAAACATGTGGCAGTTTTTGGAGCAAATGCCTTATTGCTATCAGTCACCTTTTTTTTCTGTGCAGAATTGTCGTTCCTGCAAACTACAAGCTTATTCCCAAACATCTACAAGTTGTTCAGTGTGATAGTAAGAGTGACCTTTATTTGGTTGTTTATTAAACATTTTTGGGAAGATTTGGGAAAATCTCACTCAGAAGCTGAGTGGATTTATCCGGCAGCCGGCTAAGACATCCATCAGTCGCTCCAGTGTTTGACATATTTCTCTTCTTCCTCACGTTGTAAACAAACACCCACCACCTTTTGTCATCTATGCCCATTGTCAGAGTCTGGAGATGACCTTTTCTTTTCTTTTCCTTCCTTCTCTCTTTCACTGTCGACAACAAGCTGTTGCTTGGCCCCTGCGGTCCACTCCCTCTCTTGTCTGCTCCTCTTTGCTCCTCCCCTTGCTCTCCATCTCCCTCTCCCCACCTGTTGAGCAGACCTTATTGTTTCTTCCTATTATATTTTGTCGCTCATGAGGGTCCCCGCCTCCTTTCCGTAGTGTTTTCCTCTTTCCTCCAGGTCACTCCCTCTATTTTTTTCCTCTCCCTGCTGGTATAAAACTCTGAGAGAAAAGTAAGGAGTGATGAAGACCTGTCACATCTGCGGGGATTAACCAGTTTTCCAGCTTCCAGCCTCCTTGAGTGTCAGAGGAATAGAAACTAATCCCTTTCTTTCCCTCTTGGAAGTATATCCCCAGCAGATGGACCAAGGGGTTTCTGTATCTCTTTGGTGTGAGGAGGCAGAGGAGAATCAGAACCAAGAACTGGGACACAGTGAACCTCAACACCAGAGCAACACCAGGGGTTCACTTCAGCTGCGAGCCGCATGGGACCCCTCTGTGTCAGGGCATCGAGTGATCCAGAGGCTGCTCCACGTGGAGGAGAGGTACATGCCTTCCATGCTCTATATCACCCTCATCCAGCGGGATCCACAACGCAGGGAGGAGCTCGCCAAATGGGCCCTGGAGGTGCGAAGCTCTCTGACGTTCCTGCTTCTTGAGTTTCCTCACAGTTCAGAGAAAGTTATTGGATTCCTGCAACTGAAATACTTATTTTCCCCTGCAGGTGTGCTGTGACTGTGGATGCGATGAGGCAGTCTTCCCGCTGTCTGTCTCCCTTATGGACAGGTACCTGTCTGCATATCTGTCCCTGCCTGTTTCACCATACTGCCTGGCTGCTGGATGCATCCTGATCGCCTCTAAGCTCACCGAGTGTGACACCGTGACTGCAGACACCCTCTGTGCAGCGGCTGAGTTCAGCTTCCAGCTTTCGGACCTGCGGGTGGGTTTGTTTTCCAGCATTCACACAGGTGTGGTTAAAAGACCGAGTCATTTTACAGGCAAAGCTGTGATTCAAGGGTCCTTTTCCAAGTGTAGGGTTATTCTCTGACATGTCAGTGAGTGGCAGGGGCGCCACCAGAAAATGTTTAAAGGGGTGGCCAGATGGGGGCCACTGAGGCTATTTAGGTGACCCATGAAAACCAATGGGATTTTCAACATTTTTTATGTTTAATATGCTACCATTATATACAGTTGTTTTCAAATTTATAGCAGTGTTGAAAAAAGAAGAGTAAAGTGTTATGATAGATAGCTTTTATGACCATTCATGCAAATGAATTGGGAACATTGCACATTTTATTTTCAAAGCAAAACATAACGAAAAATATTTGAAATTTGTTCTCTGTCTACTGAAAGTAAGGAAAAAAGGAACATTAGGTTGATCAACAGACAGCGATATGTGTTTTTATAATCACAAACTTAAACATTTATGGTATTAACTGAAAACGGCTTGAAGATCCTGGGAATCACTGAACCAGTATTTAATTGGATAAACTTCTGCTTCTGGGAACTGTTTCACATCTGTGTGCTGCGTGGACCCGAACAACGTCTGCCCAGCCTGGGTCAACTGGCTGCCGCCTGCTTACTGCTGTGTTTTAGGTCGTTATCCTGTGGGCATCTCCTCTTTGGCATAAGGCAAAATGACCTTGGTTTCCAATAAACATATTTTACTTTATAATATATACAGTTCCATATTTTTATGCTCGAGTATCTATGCTTCACAGTGTACTGTGTGTTCGAATTTAGTATTTGGGGTTCCTCTATGCAGCCCAAAAAACCCCACGTGAAACATCTCGCTTTTATCAATCCACAAAATGTTGCCTCACTTCTCTTTATGCCAGTTAGAGACAACCGAGGGCCAGTGGGATGAGAAATCATCTTGCAATCCAAAAGGTGTGAGTTCAGTTCCAGTTTTCCTGCTGCCACATGTTGATGTGCTCCTGGGCCAGGCACTTAATCTCAAGTTGCCTACCGATCTGTGTATTGGTGCATGAATGTGTTTGTAAGTGCAATTT
The DNA here is from genome assembly GCF_021462225.1 of Girardinichthys multiradiatus. NCBI lineage: Eukaryota > Metazoa > Chordata > Actinopteri > Cyprinodontiformes > Goodeidae > Girardinichthys > Girardinichthys multiradiatus. Next base: position 35,038,647 of record NC_061817.1, read on the forward strand.
GGTAAATAAGGCTCTAGTGTAACGTGCTTTGAGTGGATGAATGACTGGAAAAGCACTATATAAGTTCAGCCCATTTATTACTCAATGTGTTCCCATTCCATTGTATCTATAGCTTGGCTTTACATAAGCATGTTTTAATTGTGACAGTACTTACAGGTAACTGTGGACTGAGTTGTTGCTGATTTCAAATAGTAGTTTCAAAATTTCTTCCACATCGTTTTGGTTTTGGTTTCTTTTCTAAAACATTTGAGGTCATCATAGTGGAGCAGTCTATCACTTTCTGCATTTCTTTAATTTTTCACCCTCTCCCTCAAGTAAATTATTTGCCACTTAGAAATAACATTTCCACCAAAAATGGTGATCTAGTTGGTGTATAAGTGTGGCTGGATGGACATTTAAAAGTGTGCAGACTTATGTCTTAATATTAATAATCACTGCGGGCATTGCCCCTCAAGAGGAATCTATTGATCTTGAATTAAAATCTGCAAATCTGCCCTTAGCAGTAGAAACTCAAGTCTGATTTCCTTTTTCTAACCCTCTATAAAGGACTTTGTGTTACACTTTGCTGCAGAAAAGGTGCTCTATAAAAAAAGTTTGATTGATTGATTGATTCTGTTCCCACCATCAGGAAATGGAGCGTGTTATCCTGGCTGCCCTGCGGTGGGACACAGCAGCAGTGACTTCCCAGGACTTCCTCCCACATTTCCTCGCCTCCATGGGGGAACGAGGAGAATCTGAGCAGGAGCTGCTGTCCACCCTGAGGCGGCACAGCGACACACTTGCCACCCTGTGTGTCTGTGACGCCCGTTTTCTGGGAGCCCCTCCCTCCCTTGTTGCTGCAGCATCACTGAACTGCGCACTGCGAGGCCTGGGCAGCAAGGGGTCCATTCAGGTGGCTGTCATGAGTGACATGCTGGCTGAGCTCTGCCAGACAGATCCGGTAAGGACACCTTTTACTTCAGGATGATGCCCACGTTCATGGATTGCAAAAGTAATCTTTTTGCATGCCTTACCCTCCAGGCAGTGCTGCGGTGCTACAGCGAGATGATCGAATTTGCCCTCAGACAGCGGCTGAGGAGTGGGCTGCAGCAGGGCCCCACTGAGAAAGATGAGGAGGTGGAGAATGAAAGGCCCGGGACACCAACGGACATGAGAGAGATTGATTTCTAAGCATTTGATCAAACAAACCCTTTAAATTCATCAGTCAAACTGATCTAAATTAATTATGAGCTCAATGTGTTCTAATATAACTTCTTAATTTATTTCATGTCTTATTTATTTGGGAACAATGCATGCACCATGTGCCATACTAAGTTATCTATGTCTGTTCATTTTATTGTATTGTTTTGATGTTATATTTATATCTTTATTTATAACGATGTGCAATTGTTCACTCTTCATTTTTGTGTTAATTTATTACAGTCTGCAATAATTTTATGCTTCTGAGAAATAGAATAAAATGGCAATATATATATATATATATATATATATATATATATATATATATATATATATATATATATATATTAAAACAGTGAACTAAGGGTGGAAAATGACTCTTGATTTAAAGGATACGGGATTAAAATAATATTGGAATAGCATAATAAAATATAGAAAAAGACAGAGAATAGTGCCCAGCAGAAGATAGTAAGGGGAGATTTAAGGATTATTGGGCTGTTTCTATCCTTTGTCCAGGATCTGTTTCAGAGCCGCTGCAGGAAAACGGCTGCTCACACTCCCTCCTTGAACATCAAAGCCAGAACAATCGGACTGCAGCATGGATTTCTGTCTCAAGCTGTTAAAATATTGAGTTGCTGTTTGGATCATTGCCTATATGTGCTTCAGTGGCCAAGAAGCTGGTTAGAACAGAAATAAAAAAGGGAAACTTATTTATAAGGATAAACGTGAACACAATTTTATTGGCTGGAATGATATCTCAGCCGTGACAGGCATTCAGAAAGGATGTAATTCACACATCAGACTAAGTGGACTTAATTTGGACAAGAAAGTAGATGAGAATTTCAAAACTCTGAATCTTAGGTTTTGATAGTAAGGATTTAAAAATCAAATTAACCAGATGAAACAGGAGATCTCCTCTTCTCCACTGTGTGATTTTGTCTTAAGGATCAGGATGTCAGGAGGTTGCTCCGTGGAACTAAAATTAACAAGAGTCCTGCTCTGGGCACTATTTCTGGGCATCTCTTCAAGCATTGTGCAGATTGACTCTCTGGTGCTTCTTTATCACAAGTGGTCTTTAGGGCAGAAAATGGTTTCCAGATAAAAACAAGTGATTTTATACCTCTGGCTCTAACTTCTGTAGTCATAAAAGCTTTTGAAGAACCGATCAAACAGGAAGTTGGTAAGATCTATCGAGGACAAATTAGGCGCTTTACAATTTGCCTACAGGTGTGATAGAAGGGTTGAATATGCAGTTTTAACTCTTCTTGTCTTAACCTTTAAACACACTGATGGCCTTGGTTCTCATGCACACCTGCTATTTTTTATTTTTCTTCTGATTTAAATACAATCCAGCCTCACATTTCGGCTCGTAAATTATTGACTAATTATAACTTGTGCCCAGGTGTTGGATGGCTTTGAGATTTTCTTTTTGACAGATCCCAGCGTGTCAGGGTGAATAGTTTTACGTCATATTAGGCATTTTCCTCCACCTGTTCTCCTCAGGGCTGCGTCTCTCATTTGTTATATATCCTTTACACCGAGATGAGTCTTTATGCAGGATGACACATTTTGAAGTTTTCTGACACAGTAATTGTCAGCCTGTTACAGGAAGAACATGGTTAATCTGGTTAGAGGATTTTATTTTGGTCTGACAACTTCTACCAAAAACTAAATGTCACTAAAACCAAAGATTTGAGTTAAGATTTTTGGAAGTCCAGTCCACCACCTCTAGTTCTCATTAAAAGGGAACTAGTGGATTGTGTTTGGTGTTATAAGTACCTGCTTGTTGTCACTGACAAAAACCTTATATTCAGTGAAAAGTCTGACAAGGTCAGCAAAAATGACATCAAAGATTGCACTTCCTCTGCAAATTAAATAAATTTCAAGGGTTTAAAAAGTCTATGACCATTTTTTACAATTTTATGATAGAATCTGTCCTGACATTTGCTTTTCTCACATGGTTCAGCAGCCTACCAGTAAGAGACAAAAATAGGATGAAACAAATAGTAAACGTGGCCAGAAAAATACCTAAATTAAGGATCAACAGATGGAAAAACTTTTATTACTCAGCCCATTATTCAGGTAAATTTAAAATGTGGTTGGGTGTGATTGCTTTGTCATTTTAGTGCAATTATTTTTTAATTGATACTTTTGGTAGCACTGTTGCCTTGCAGCAAGAAGGTCCTGGGTTCGACTGCTGGCCTTGGGTTTTCTGCATGGTGTTTGGATGTTCTCCCCGTGCATGCATGGGTTCTCTCCAGGTACTCCGGCTTCCTCCCACAGTCCAAAAACACGACTGTTAGGTTTATTGGTCTCTCCAAATTGCCCTTAGGTATAAATCGGTGTGTGCATGGTTGTTTGTCCTGTATGTCTCTGTGTAGCCCTGCGATGGACTGGTGACCTGTCCAGGGCGTACCTGCGACCCTTTATGGAAGAAAAAAATATAAAAAATGGATGGACGGACAGACGGACGGATGGATGGATGGATGGATGGACGGATGGATGGATGGATGGATGGATGGATGGACGGACGGACGGACGGACGGACGGATGGATGGATGGATGGATGGATGGATGGATGGACGGATGGATGGACGGACGGACGGACGGATGGATGGATGGATGGATGGATGGATGGATGGATGGATGGATGGATGGATGGATGGACGGACGGAATTTAGTAGCACAAACTGTGTTTGTGTTTTGTATGTTTTTCTCCTCGCTGCAAAAAAAGTTTCCCAATGGGGACAATAATAAAGTTATACTAATACTTTTCTATTTGAGGTGGTTTTGTGTCATTTATCTATCTAATGATTTCTCATAGTAGTATGTTACAGATATGCTATCTCGTTCTGTTGTATGTCGTTTAATAAACCATAAAATGACAGGAAATCTGTTTGAATTTCATTTGAATTTAAGTACACAAATAGCTTTCCATACATATGATGCCTTCCTGTGATAAATTCAAGGCCGTATTTCTAAAACTCAACATCGGTTCAATCAGGTAGGCCACTTTTGGCAAAACTCTGGTAAAAAAAAATGTCGGATTATTTGATCAAATAATGCATTTTATTCAGATATAAAATAAATGAATCTATAACAGCGAGACATATCACAAAGGTGATTAATACTAAGGTCATAAGCAGGCGCCGAAATGCTTATTTCCGGTTTTACTTGAAGATAGCATGTTGAAACTCTGCTGCTTTCGTGTGACGTTGTTCTAATCCGGTTAAAAAACAGATTCGTGGATTTTAAAACCTCAAATGCGGTAAGAGACCAGGCTTTTGTTGTGTTTTATACCGATACCAGATATTTATTGTAATTTAGGGGCTAATACAGAATAATGTTACTGGTAAATATAGCTAAAAAGGATCTAAATAGAGGCTACGTTGGTGGACTCTGCTAGACTTTTCTACATCTTCCTGCTACTTCTAGCACAGGTTGTTCTACCTGTAAAACTAAGAAAAACTGTTTAAATTGAGGTAGAAAACTGACATGAATGGCGTATTTGCTACTGTTTTGGTCCATCATTGCCACAGGAACAGCGGTATTTGTTTTACGTCAAGCTGAGCTACGTAGCGTCACCCTTAAAAACAAGAACATCTCCAATCTTTTGGCTTTATGAGCTGAATTTATCTCTGCCATCGAGACTGTAGATTCTCCTGACAGCTTAATAGTGACACGTGTAAGTTTTAAACTAGAGATATTAAATGCGTCTAAAAACAACGTCTACATCGTTAAAATGACCTTTTTTTTTTTTTTTGTGACGTAAAAATGAGACATTGCTAAATAATCTTTTTTCCACCTTTGATGCGACATATGTCCTGCACAATTCAACAGAAAAAGAAACATGTTAGAGGGAAAGATGCAATAAAAACGGTACATTATTTATTGAAAACTGTCATCGAAAATAAGAGACGACACAGGGGAGGATAGGGAATTGAATTTCGCACATCTTGGCCAGCGTACCAAAAGCAGGAAGACAGGATGTAACGTAAGTAGTCGAAGAAGTAGAAGAAACACAAAGTGAGAGCAAGAATCCGAAGACAAAAGTGTTTAAGAATCTCTTGTGGCTCTAAGTGGAGTAGTGAGGAGGCGCAGGCGCACAACTACATTTAAAACTCAAAAGTAGCAACAGAAAACCCGGTGAGACTGACTTTCTTCTTCGTGCTTTTTTTTCTTCACGTTCAGCGCAATACTGCCCCCCGACACAATCCGTTGCAACTGCATGGCTTAGTTTGGTCTGTGTGATAGCAAACCAGGCCAACTGAAGGTGTGAATTTTCTCCCTTTTACTGCTCACCAGCAGTGTGAGTGCGCCCATAGTTAAACAGAGAAGAGCTAAGGACAATAACAACTCTGCTATATTAACTGGTGTGTAGAAGAACTGATTGATGATCTCGTTACAGGAGGATGAACTTGATACCTGGCTGGCTGCTGCTTCTGTTCATCTCTGCGGTGGTGTGGTCAGTTCCCATCAATCGTAATGGAGGCGACCAGGAGCCGAAGCAGGAAGCACAGGAGGAGAACATGGTGAGGGGGTGAAATGTCCTCGTGAGCTTTTACGTTGGTTTTCTAGTCGTTGTAACGTAAGCTTTAATGCACACGGTTTGCAGGACACAGGTCTGTACTACGACCGGTATCTCAGAGAGGTGATTGAGGTTTTGGAGACTGACCCTCACTTTAGAGAGAAACTGCAGACTGCAAACACAGAAGACATCAAGGTTAGTATCTAGATGCTTTGCAACATTTACCTCCACGTTGATCATTTTCCTCCTGTCCATGACCCGGCTGGGGCCAAGCTTCAGCTCTTTGTCAGATGGTCTCACATTTGACTCTGGTATAAAAAGTAGCTCAATGACAGCCAGGTGCCCAGGTCCTGAGATGTTAAACGAGCCCAGATCATAAGCCCTCCACCACCGTGCTTGACAGTTGTTATGTGTTTGTGCTGATATGCAAATATGGCGCTTTGCAATATTTCCAGACATTTTTAATTTGGTCGCATCTTTAAACACAGACAATATTCCAGAAGTCTTGTTGGGCTTTGTTTAAAAATGATTTTAAACTCTACTGGTTGTTTCGTGCTTTGACACCAGAACGGGCGTCTCAGTAAGGAGTTGGACCTGGTCAGCCATCATGTCAGGACCCGACTGGATGAGCTGAAGCGGCAGGAAGTTTCTCGCCTCAGAATGCTGCTGAAGGCCAAACTGGACAGCTCCAACACACAGAGTGAGTTTCCAAGTTTTCCTCCAGGCAGCTCAAAGGTGTTTGTTTAATATCCCGGCTGTTTATTAGCATTGTTCCCACAGTTTTCCTGTGAAATTTTGTGCTTCTTAGTAGCTGAAGGTACTGGTGTTTAAAATAAAACAGTGTACAAACAGTCCTGAATACTTTTCTTTACTGTAGCTGAAACGGGTCCAATTTACTTACAGTGACTTGCGAAAGTATTCGGCCCCCTTGAACTTTTCAACCTCTTGCCACATTTCAGGCTTCAAACATAAAGATATAAAATTCTAAATTTTTTGTGAAGAATCAACAACAAGTGGGACACAATCGTGAAGTGGAAGGAAATTTATTGGATGTGTCAAACTTTTTTAACAAATAAAAAACTGAAAAGTGTTTTTGTGTTATTAAAAATAAGGCAAAATAACACAGTAAGCTAAAAAAAAAGTCTAAAACCTGAGCATATCTTTACAACAAGACCCAAAATCTACCAGCTGTTAGCATCAATGTAGAGAAACACATCTGTGGAGTGGGGTTACCATGCCAAATGCTTGTCCAAAGTATTCAAAATCAGCCATGATTCACAATCCATCATCATAGTGAATGACCTTAATCAAGAAGAGCAACAGAAAGGCCACCTACTCTTTTATCTCAGCACCTCGCGTGCCTGTCGAAGCACTGATCTGAAATGATGTATTTTAGTGGCGGCGATTGTCCTGCCAAGTTTCAGTCGAAAGAGATCTGTAATCCTGAATGGAGTTATGAGGACAGGAGGGGGAGGGAGGGCTCCCACTGTTGTAGTCGTTGCAAATCCTCTTTTCAATCTTTACATCATTCTTAGTATGAACACTGTTTGGTGATGTCAGTCGGCCACATGGTCATATTTACACAAATCTGAGGTTATGAGAGAGGAAAGGGGCCATTAGGAAGAAAATCATGTAGCAACAAGGTACAGTGACTTATGAAAGTGTTCGGCCCCCTTGAACTTTTCAACCTCTTGCCACATTTCAGGCTTCAAACATAAAGATATAAAATTCAAATTTTTTGTGAAGAATCAACAACAAGTGGGACACAATCATGAAGTGGAATGAAATTTATTGGATGTGTCAAACTTTTTTAACAAATTAAAAACTGAAAAGTGTGGCATGCAATATTATTTGGCCCCTTTACTTTCAGTGCAGCTGTTAGGTATTATTTAGTCAACTCAGAGGTAAGAACGATACAGTCATAGTTACTTGTGACAAGGGTAGCCCACTTTGCAGTGAAACTACAAAGTTTTGACACCCTATCTCTTTATTTATATACACAGTTCAACAGACAGTTCAGACAGGGTGTATGTGTGTGAGACGGAAAGGAGGCTGGTTCACACAGAGATAACAATGATCTCACACACACAGGGAGGAAGGCATAGTGCAGGTGCCTTCCAACCCAAGGTTTTTACATGAGTGATAACAAGTTTTTGCACCCATCCAACAGTCCCTCCTTTTATCACAAGTAAAAACATTTAATATAAAAACGAGTAAGAAAAATACTTTGTATGAGCGAAAACCCACGGACGGTAAACAGATTATATTTTGTGGGAAATACTCATACGGCCCCGCCGCCCTCGGCGACCATTAAAAGTTAAATGTTGATTAATACTTGAAATCATAAAATAAAATAATGATACTTGAAATCATAAAAATAAAATAATGATACTTGAAATTATAAAAATAAAAGAATGATACTTGAAATCATAAAAATAAAAGAATAATACTTGAAATCATAAAAATAAAAGAATAATACTTGAAATCATAAAAATAAAAGAATAATACTTGAAATCATAAAAATAAAAGAATAATACTTGAAATCATAAAAATAAAAGAATTTAAAAATCTGCCCTGTTTATGTCATCATTGTACTTTTTCTCATTTCACTTAAGCAACAACTTCTTCCGATTTTCTGCTGTAAGGTTATTTTATGAAATACAATGTATGAGTACACTCAGGCTTTTGATGTGATTTATTTACAACATGTCATCATAATCGTCCCCTTCATTTTCGTGCATTTCTACCTGGTTCAGTGTTGCATATGCCACCATGAACAATACCAGAAATTCTGTAGGAATGGATGTGCGTCATGTTCTTCCGTCAGTGTTCTGAGATGGGTCCCGTCTGATGTCCATCTCTTCTGGTTCGGTATCACCTCCTGTGGATCCTGCTTTAGATAGAGAAAGAGTCCTGCTACCAGAATTAAGCTCAGGCTTATCAGTCCTGTCCACATGTTACAGAGAGCCATTTTATAATTGGGCGCAGATCAGCTGTTTTCTTCACCGGTTTGAGACGCTGGGCCATCTTTGAACCCGGACTTCCTCTGCTACCCCGTCGGTTGGTTTGGCTCCTGTAACGGCAAAACTGGCTTACAGTGGCTTTTATGGATCCAGGAAGGCCTCTCTGCTATTTTCAGAGCTGTGGGCGTTGTCAGGAGTATTTGAAACGGCCCTTTCCACCAAGGAGTGCTCCAATCCTTCCGGTGGAGTGTCTTAATCAGGACCAGGTCTCCAGGCCTCATTCTGTGGGATAGGAGCAGAGATTATCGGCAGACCACTGGACATTTGTTCTTCTTTTGTCTGCAACATTTTATTCATCCACTCAGCTAATGAAGGTTCCTGTTGTGCTTTCTCTATTTCATTTATGTCAGAGGGCAGAGAAAACGGTCTGCCATGTACCATTTCTTTGAGAATACAAATTCACATCAGCAACTTGGTGTCATGTGATCTCAGGCTCAGAACACAGTGGGTGGAGTTATACAATGATGTACAGTAGGTGGCAAATGGAGTAAGACCAGTTTGATTTGGAGTTATTCTCATCCATAATTAACCAGGGATAGGCATTCGGGCCATGGCCTCCCTGTTTCTTCCATTGTTTTCCTTAATCTTTAACTGAAACCCTAATGCATTAGAACTTAGTTCTATTAATTTATTTACAAAATGAGTTCCATTATCTGACCTTATAATCTGTGGGATACCATATGTGGGGAAGAAATGTGTCACTAGGTTCATCTATTACAACTAGGCAATATTTCTTCCCCCGTGTTTGCAACAACTTATGCATGATCTGCAAAAATGATTTGCATAGTCAGAAATATTTATAGTGTAGCATTAATGCTTTACCAGATGTGACATATTCCCCCCTTGACACGTGGGTCTTCCCAATGTGTCACTGTAGCCGCTGTGTTGTATAACTTTTTTTTGGGAGGATTGGTTTATCTTCTATCTGATAGATGTCATCTTTTTTCTGTGCTCCTTTCTTTAGCCAGGCCTTTATTTCTGTCTTGGGTGCTGACTGTTGGGCGTCTTTCAGCACATCTGTGTCTATAAATAGCAGATCTGACATTTTCTCTTTAATAGGTTGAAATGAGTTACTTCTGTCCCTGATGATGTTTTAAAACCTCTATTTTGCCAAATCTTAGCATGGTGATGTACTGATCCGAAAACGTATTGGCTGTCTGTGTATATAGTAAGTATTTGTCCCTCATGTAATTCACATGCTCTTACTACAGCATATAATTCTGCTGTTTGGGCTGAGCATGTATTGGGTAGAGATTTAGCTTCTATTATCCTATCGATGGTTGTTACTGCATAACCAACTCTATTCTTTCCATATTCATCTTTAGATGCTGAGCCATCTACAAACACAACACATGAATCTGGTATAAGGGTTTGAGAAATGTCTTGTCTGGGTTTGGTGTCTTCTTCAACTTTTGCTTTATAAGAATGTGGTTTTCCATCTTCTGCAGTAGGTATTAGAGTACTTGGATTTAAAGGGCACATCTTTTTAGAGTTATGTTTGGCTGTGATAATAATAGTGATGTCAGTGTGATATGTCTTGCATGTAGCGTCAGGTGCTTCTCTTAATATTCCTGACTTCAACATATCTTGTATTACTGGCTTAGTACCTTCTTCAGCTTCTGGCTTTAAGGGGTATTGACGGACTAATGGCCTTTTTTCAGATATTAGTTTAACCTTGTATGGTGGGAACCCCTTTATAAGCCCTACATCAGTTGATGATTGGGACCACAGTTCAGGTGGGACAGCAGATAGGGCAGGATGCATGTTGCTCTCAGCTAAGCCCTGTATTTGTCCCTCTGCCTCATCTAAATGTATCCTTGGATGGACTTTGACTGTCCACGCCAGAATGAGCTTCCAGATTCCTGTATTAGGATCCACTTTTGACAGTGTCAGTGCTGTTCCTGCAGAGGTTTAAAGCCTCTGTTTTTCCAAATTCTTATTATTCTTTTTTATTATATTTTATAAAGTAAGTCCTTATTACATTTAAAAATGAGATCAATATTTTTGGTAGTTGCTATTATTATAAATAATGCTTGGTTTAGTTCTTATTAAAAATAAAAAATAAAAACTCACTCACTGATGAACACAAAAAAATAAAGGGCATATTATATCTTATAATCTTAGTTTATCTTACCCAGTTTTATAGATACAACATACAGTTTCAGTCAGCTTTGTATTTAGTTCAAGTAACTAAAGTTTGTTTCAATTAACTCACGTTTTCTCTATTTCAGTCCAGTCCAGTAATTCTGTTAAGGTTCATTTCATCTTATGTTAAGTTTGAGTCTAATTCAATCATTTTGAACCTGACTGGAAAAAGTCTAAACATCTGTTAAAATCTTTTTGTTTTACCATAGAGAACTGACCTAATATTATTATGGTAATGTTGAGGACTCTAATTTTTACATAACATGAAACAGACATTTATTTCACAAAAACAGAAAGTCAAACACAGACATTTGGCCACATGAAAGTTTAAATAACCTGTTTGTAAAAGAATTAGGAAAAATTCAAGACGGGTCTATGAACTTTCTTATGGTTATCAGTATTTTCAGTAGAGGTAGAACCTTTGCCATCTTTAAATGATTTTTTGAAAAAGATTCTGGAAACCTTATTAAGATATAAATTTGGCAAAGATCATCAGAACATCAGACCTTTATTAGCGCTTTTAATGTCCCTCAAAGATGCATTACAATGAAATCAGTCATTCCCATTCACACACATTCACACACTACTTACTTATTTTTCTGTCAGAGTAATTTTATTTGCAAAAATTTGAACATAATTTGACTTCTATTATTCTTAAAATGCACATTGTTTCCTCATAACCCCTTTTGTTTCCACTAGGTCTGTTTTGAACGCTTCAATTCTTTTTTTTTTTTTATTCACCAAGAATCAATAAGGTGGTCTTAGTGGGTCCACCTTAAAGGTGTTGTCTGTTGGGTGTCATGTTATCATTGTCAGGTCAGTGAGGTTCATAAGTCAGTCAGAACCTTGGTCATTTGGTCTGTGCACATAATGTTTCATAGATCCAGCCTATGATTAGTCAGCAAAACTTCCACCTATAGGAGAAAAAATGATTGTTAATGAATGAGCTGCATTTCCTAGGAACACTGTCTTCCTCCTGGATGAGCATCACCTGTTGAAAAACTTTCATCATTGTTTGTTTCACATATTCACTCGGATCTTTATATTATATCAGTAGGTGAAGTTGTTAGTATCTCATGTAGACTGACATATACTGTTGCATTTGGAGAGGATCTCAGATTAAATAAACATAGTTAGAGCTTCAATCCAAGTTCATTTTGTGTCTGCAGACTTTAGCCAATTTTTCTTTTCTTTCTTTTTTTTTTTTATACATAAAGAGCAAGATTCAAAACATTTTCAAAAGGCAGATTGTGGCAGAATGTAGACAAAACTGCTTATTGATTGACAAAATAACATTCAAGCACACAATCACCATATTAAAAGGCTCTACTTCTAGAGAATCACTAAACTCCTGAGGTCCGGTTTTGGCCCGCGGACCTTGAGTTTGACACATGCAGGGTAGAGTTACAATTTTTTTTCAGACCTTTCAGCAGAGACAGGCTTCTGCTGTTTGCAGAAGTTTTATCTTTGTTTTCAGGCAGCTGCATCTCTTTGTCAAGGTCGTTTCACAGAGCTGAAATTTAACTTCTCTCAAAGAGGAAAAATCAAGAATGCACACAATCTGAGCCAAATATGGAATTATTTCCCTGTAAAATGAATCTTTTGCATTTTATCATGATATTGTTAGTAGTATAACACCATAGAATGATTTTTAAAGCACCTGTTTATCACTAATGCTTGCCTACAAAATCATTTACTCTCAGATTACTTCTTTAACAACTCTAGTCATTGTTCACTGGGTTGTCCAGTTGGACAGTTTCCATGTTGTCCACATTGTCACCTCCTCTTTTAACTTCTTTTACCACGTCCTCTAAAACCATCTCTTAGTCTTTATAATTTGGGGCTACCTTGGTATTCTAACCTGGAATGGGTGGCAGTCCGCCCCTCTTTATTTGTTTTCAGTTAAGCTGAAAGTTTTTTCCTGTGCTTTTCTTAAGGCCTCAGTATTATGGCTATGTCAGTTAAAAGCTGCTCTTATTGTTGTTTTTTTTAATTCATCTTTTTGTTTTAATCTGTTTATCAACTGTGAGCACTCAGGGACTGAAAAGTCCCCTTTGAAATTATAACCTGGCAAGGTTTTTTATTGTCTCTTGAATCTTTTGAATGCATAATCTCCAGTTTAAGATCCCCGTGTAGTTTTAGGATTTCAGTGATAATTAAGTTACCTGAAAATCCGTATTTTTATGCCATCGTGTACATATTTCTGTTAAATCAGAGCTTTTTCTCTGTTCTTCCCCCATTGTTCTTTGTTATTTTTCTCTTTTTAGTTTTCATTATTGCTAATTTTAGATCCCCTTGTAATTTTAAGACATCCTTTGTATCTAATTTGCCCAAAAACCCATGTTTTTTATTTTTTATCTATGACAGATCATACCTGCTCCTTTTACATAGTTCTCCATAAACTTTACCTCCCATTCTAAGTCAATTAGTTTACTTTGTTTCTTCCCCATTATGTTTTATGTTAGTTTAATTATAGTATAAATGTCCCAGATAAAAGGTCACTGGCATGAGACTTTAAGGAGAGGACATTAACACGGCCTTCTACTGCAACTAATTCGCAGCGGTGTTAATTTTCTGGAATGAAATCCGACCTGAATCTCCAAAGTCACCAGTACGTAGTTTTAATCTGGGCAAAAGAAAACACAGGACTAGCAGAATCCTGCTATGATTCTATTAAAATGCTTAGTCCTCCAAACACACACAACACAGTCACACAGTTAGTTTCAGGTACCTTGTAATTTTTCTAAGTTAACTTGGTGTTATTTTATGAGCTCAATTTACTCCGTTCTTTTTACTTTTATAGCGCTTATTCTATTCCCTCGCAGGGGAATAACCCTTAGTCGTTTTATTTGGCCCCCTTCTTGGCGGGGCCCTACCTTAATTTGTCACTATTCCTTTCACGGTGGAATAAAACCATCCCAATGCAGCGTCCTTACCGGCGACGCACTACCAACGACTTTTAAGTACTTTTCTTCTTTTATTTATATAGCGCTTACTCTATTCCCTCGCAGGGGAATAATCCTCAGTCGTTTTCTTTAATCCCCTTCACGGCGGGATTGTACCAAATTTGTCACTATTCCTTTCACGGTGGAATAAAACCATCCGAATGCAGCGTCCTTACCGGCGACGCACTACCAACGACTGTTAAGTACTTTTCCTATGAACTGTATTTTAAAACTGTCTCACCTCGGAGTTGACTTCTTGGTGACTCTTTGGACCCTGTGAGAGTCACCCCGCGCAGAGGAAGGCAATAACCCACTGGCCAGGTGTGAATTCACACACACCGGGACTTTCAGCCACTCCGGCTAAAGGAGGCTGTGCAGCGGTGCTTCGCTCGACGTCAGGCTTCCCCCACGGATCCCAGAGTCACTGTTAAAGCAAAGAGAAATAAGGTTATTGAATTAATCCGGCTTCGAAGGACCAATAAATGTTAGGTATTATTTAGTCAACTCAGAGGTAAGAACGATACAGTCAGAGTTACTTGTGACAAGGGTAGCCCACTTTGCAGTGAAACTACAAAGTTTTGACACCCTATCTCTTTATTTATATACACAGTTCAACAGACAGTTCAGACAGGGTGTATGTGTGTGAGACGGAAAGGAGGCTGGTTCACACAGAGATAACAATGATCTCACACACACAGGGAAGAAGGCATAGTGCAGGTGCCTTCCAACCCAAGGTTTTTACATGAGTGATAACAAGTTTTTGCACCCATCCAACAGAACAATACAGTCAGAGTTACTTGTGACAAGGGTAGCCCACTTTGCAGTGAAACTACAAAGTTTTTGACACCCTATCTCTTTATTTATATACACAGTTCAACAGACAGTTCAGACAGGGTGTATGTGTGTGAGACGGAAAGGAGGCTGGTTCACACAGAGATAACAATGATCTCACACACACAGGGAGGAAGGCATAGTGCAGGTGCCTTGCAACACAAAGTTTTTACATGAGTGATAACAAGTTTTTGCACCCATCCAACACTAACCATGTTTTTCATTAAATTAAGACTAGAACATTGAAGGTGTATTGTAACTGCAATCGGTGCACCCCTAGTTTCTATGAAGATATTGAACCAAACCGCATAGAAAAAATGCTATGCTTCTGCTTTCACAAAAAGGGCATCCATGGAGGGACCATGCAGCTTCAGATCTGCAGACCCCTGGTGTTAAAAAAGCAGGGTGAAGGGGAATAAAAAAATACACTACCATTCAAAAGTTTGGACACCCCTTCTGATTCAGTGGTTTGTCTTTATTTTTATTCCTACCTCTGGGAAGTCCTGTTGGAAGTCCTGTTGGAAAGCCAATCTTGAATGAGTCTCATCGAGGTAATCAAGGGGGGCTGTTTTGAGGAATTTAAAATATAAAAGATGTTTTGAGTTATTTCACAATTTTGTCTGCTACATAATTCTGTATACTTTTGCTTCATAGGTTTGATGTCTTCACTATATATATGTAATGTAGGAAGTAATAAAAGACGCTAACGCCATTGAATGACAATAGTGTGTCCTGACTTTTGACCCGTAGTGTGTTTAAGTCAGTATATTACTGTGTGCTGTGAAAAATCATGTTTGTTTAATCTGCGGTTTCAGTTTGTCACCTTCTTGGACAGATCACTTTATGTTACTTGTTCTCTTTTGTACAAGCAGATAGTGCTGATGTTCTTCAGTTGAAACCTTTAAGATCTCCTCTCTCAAAGGATTCTGGAGCGGATGGGTTCTAAATGTGTCCCTGCTGCAGAGCATCTGGTTTAAATCAGTGGGTCATTAAAAGGCCTCTGCAGAACATAGTGACATGTTTGGGGGGAGGGGTTAAACGTTTGGATTGCTTGTGCTGGAGCAGGAATGGATCTAGGGTCCTGTTGGCACAACGTTTTCTGCTTAGGTTGCACTTCTACTGTTCGTTTACATGACAACGGTGCACATTTTCTCAGAAAATGGCACAGTTTGAGAACAGCTTCCAGAGTGTAATGGTTTGAAAATGTCCCGGTTTCCGTTGTCGTGGAGACGGGTAAAATGTAATCTATTTTATAGGGAAGTGTTGGCTCAGGTGCAGTATGACTGGAATTATATCGTACGCGCACAGCATTAATGCTGCCGTCCAGTTTAAAACCCACAGAAGATGAAGATATCAACAATAACAATCGCAGGTTGCAGAGTAGGTAATTGGGCTGCTGACTCTAACAACAGTTATCCAACTCATTTTCTCCCTGTTCTGTAAGCAGGAAGTGTTTGTACATGTTTTTGAGTTTCAAAGAACATACCGCCAACTAGTGGCGTGGCAGGAGAATTGCACCATTTTCAGGGCTCTACATGCAGGACGCCAGGGCCGGAACTGGACACCACTGCTTTTGGCCATCGCTTTATGACTGAAAACCACAACTAAGAAATGAAGGCAGTCCTTTTGACCAAGTGTTTTATTTGGTGATATATTTACAGCACTTAAAAGGCATGAATATGACCTTTAACTTGAATGGCTCATGGAGACAATCAGCCAAATCTAGTTTCAGCATCTTAGGTTTCAGGAGTTTGAAAGATATACTGTATCTATTAATACTTATACTTAATACACTCACCAACCACTTAATTAGGTACACCTGTTCAACTGCTTAGCATAAAATTATGCATCAGTCAATCAAATGGCAGCAATTTAATGCATTTAGGCATCTAGGCGTGGTACGCGTGACGTGCTGAAGTTCAAAGTAAACATCAGAACGGGAATATAAGGCTAATTTAAGAGACTTTGAACACTTCGTGGTTTTTGGTGCCACAGGAACTGATCTGAGTGTTTTAGAAACTGCCGACCTACTGGGATTGTAACTCACAACCGTCTCTCTGGTTTACAGAGTATGGTCTGAAAAAGAGAAAATATACAGCAGGATGCATTTGCGATGCAGAGATTGGGCTCACTGGTTCAGGATGATATAAATCAAAAGTAGCTTACATGAACAGAGAAAACCTTGAAGCAGATGAGCTCCAGCTCCAGAAGACCCCTGCTGCTTTCAATATTTAAGAACACAAACCGGAGGCAAATTCACACTGGCTCACCAAAACTGGACAATAACATGCTAGAAAAACATCTTCTGGTCCGAGGACTTTCAGCTGCAAGATTTAGATGATGTGCATAAACAGGAAAGCATGGATCCATTCGGCCTTGCATCAACAGTTCAGGCAGGTATTGCTGAGAGCAGATGCTCACACCTGATAGGTGATTGTGCTTGAGATCCTAAAGGTCATAGAGATGGTCTGAGGCCCGTTAATAACAGAGGAGAGAGAAAAATGTGGATTCCTCTTTGCAATATTTATCAATATTATCGCCATGTCATGCAGCCCTTATCAGTACATTACTAGCAGGGTTAGTATTAGTAAAATGAGTCGTGGATGTTTGCATGTACAGAACTCCTTTTAGGTGCACTTTGTGATACATGAATATCGTGCAGGTCTTCAGATGGACCACACATCTTTACTAAAGCAGTTCGAACACCTGGATCCGCACAACCAAAACACCTTTGAGGCCAAAGACCTCGAGCTGCTCATCTCAACCGTAAGACGCTGCAGCAGTGACTTCATGCATTCTTGTTCTCTGTTAGGCGTATCTGACCTCTGTTCTGTCTTACTGTTTCCTCATTCAGGCCACTAAGGACTTGGAGAACTACGATGCAGAGAGGCACGAGGAGTTCAAGCGCTACGAGATGCTGAAGGAGCACGAGAGGCGGGAGTATCTGAAGGGCCTGGATCAGGAGAAGAGGGAGAAGGAGGAGAAAAGAATGCAGGAGCTGAAGGAGAAACATCGCCAGCATCCTAAAGTCAACGCTCCGGTAAGAGACAGATACCTCCATCTTTAGCCGTTTATTTACAAGATGATGTTTTGATTAATTCTAAATTTTCCAACAATCAGGGCAGCGTTGCTCAGCTGCGGGAAGTCTGGGAGGAGACAGATGGATTAGATCCTCAGGAGTTCAACGCTAAAACTTTCTTCAAACTACATGGTAGTTTTAACTTCCGCTCTTTTTTAATTAATGCTGTTAAATTCAGTCTGATAAATGCTACTATATCCACTCTGCTTCACTTAGATACAAATGAAGATGGGGTTTTAGATGAGCAGGAATTAGAGGCTCTCTTCACCAAAGAGGTTTGTAATCCTTCAGTTTGTTTGCCAATCCAATAATTATCTATTTAGAAATGTGCCTGTTCACATCTTCTAATATCTAGCTGGAGAAGGTCTATGACCCAAAGAATGAGGAGGATGACATGATGGAGATGGAGGAAGAACGGCTGAGGATGAGGGAGCATGTTATGAAAAATGTGCGTCTTATTCATCTGCTTTGCTTATGCTCATTTTCCCTCGTTTTGCTTTGACTGATGCAGATATTCTCCTTGTGTTTAAAGGTCGATTTAAACAAAGATCGGCTCGTCAGTCTGGAGGAGTTCCTCAAATCCACAGAGAAGAAGGAGTTCAGTAATCCCAAAGAATGGGAGGTAAGGGGCTCCAAGGTGGTTTGAATGTTCGGGGAGGTGGGTGGATTGTTTCTGGAGGGTTTCTGGTTCACCTCCTGTAGATGGAGATGTTAAACTGCTAATTTAAGTCAGACTTGTTGCTGTTCTGAATACAGTTTATTATAAATTGCTCTGAGAAATGATGGTGTGTTTAAGTCATGTTGCTTTAAGGTATGAGATGAATATTTCTGATATAACAAAGGTCTGGTTATTAGAGGTGGGTTTTGAAAGGCAGCATCTAGTTTTGACCATTTTGAGTCTAGTTTTGTGTGACATAAATGAGCAGATCTAGTTTGTGTCTGCTTCTGAGATGATTTAAATCTAACAAATTCCACACTGTCAGTATTTATTAGGTAAACCAAACTAAAGTGGAAAAACCACGTGTAAATGTGATTAAAAACAAATTGAGACAGTAGCTTTAAGTAGTGTTGTTTTATCGTATGATGACATAATGAAACTATTCAGGCCCTTTTACGTTCAGCTGCAGACCGGAGTTATGTTTACAAAGCTGCGTATGTATTCAGATTAGGTTGTTGGACAGTTTAGGGAGGAACCGCGACCAAGACACTGATAGACACTGTTATGGTTCAAGGTCCTGTTATTCTCACCCAGAGTTTCTGTGAAAGTTATGCAGCAAAGGTCAGCCTGAGCCCATCTGAAGAATGTGGTGTCTGATATCAGAGGGCTGTGCATCCTGTCTGGTCAGAGCACACAGGCTTGCTCTGTGAATGTTCTTATCTCACAAGATTAATAAAAGCTGACTAAGTGACGATCATCTGTCTTTCTTTGTAAACTAGGATTTTTTTTCACAACAATAAAAAGTAATTGCACCCTTGCTCTTTCCACGTAAATTACAAGAAACTTTTCCACCAGCTGCTTTTTATTAACTGGTGATCTTCAGTGTGGACTACAGTGTTTTCTGCTCTGGCATGTGCAGGTGTAAGTAAACCCAATGCCAGAGTGGAAAGAAATCAGCAACAACCTGAGAAAAGCAGCCATGGCTTTGTGTCAAATTAGTAAGGGTATGAAAGATCATTTCTGAACAGTCTGAAGATTTAACCAGGGTTGCTACATTGTCTGGAAAACCCTGGATTTTGATTGTTATTTCCCAGGTCTGGATAAGTATGGAAAAAGAAAATGGAGTTTGAAAATGTGTTTGTGATTCCAGACCTGTTTTATCATGTAGTCTACATCTATCCATCCACTCATTGGTCGGTCATTTAAGACT
Source organism: Girardinichthys multiradiatus (assembly GCF_021462225.1). NCBI lineage: Eukaryota > Metazoa > Chordata > Actinopteri > Cyprinodontiformes > Goodeidae > Girardinichthys > Girardinichthys multiradiatus. The sequence continues at coordinate 35,058,245 of NC_061817.1, forward strand.
GTTGCCAAACAGGAGTCTCAGGCGCAGCAAATTCACCGCATGATCAGACTGCAAAATGCTCCAGGAAACGACAAAAACTAAAGAGTTCCATCCTTGACTCTACAGGCCTTAATTAGCACGTTTAATGCCTGAGTTAATACCTATTAGGAAAAATCTATGGAGCATACTTGCACGACTTAGCTTTGCAAAGTTGCTTCTGAATAAACTCCAACACTTCTGGAACAATGTCCTGGGGACATTTACAGGACACAATGTACATCCCGAAAAAACCCTCAATATGTACGATATATGTAACTCTAGAATTTAAAGGGAATGTACTTTCTTTTTACTCTATGTAAAAACCTTTTGTCCCACTACCTCTTATTAAATGAAATGTCTTCTGTTTTACTTGTCCTTACCTTTCAATCACTTGCAACTGGAACCCTACCAAGATATGTATGTGTTCTAGTCTTAACATACTGTACTAAATCAATCAGTTTCAATCGGCGCCCCACTTTTTAAAGATCCCAGACAAGCCCCCAACTTATGTTAAACAGCATGTAACTAGTGCACATAAAATTTAGGCTTTCTGTCAGAATGTTTAAAGGGCGGTTAAAAGACAGAAATGACCATCATTGCTAATGTTTATCATGATTTAGACCACCCATATTAATATTTGCCAGTTTTATTTTCTGAACCCACATAAACCTCTATGTTTTGTAGAGATCTTGTTGTGTATATGGCATTTCCTTGTTTTTTCATAGACACTGGACGCTAAACCGTTGTACACCGAGGAAGAGCTCCAGCGATTTGAAGTCGAGCTCAGGGACAAGGAGGAGGAGCTGAAGAGGAAAGCGGAGAATCTTCGTCAGGAGCAGGATCTGCTGAGGGAGAGAGGCAAAGCCCTGGAGGCTCAGAAAAGAGAGTATCAACAGGTAAATGTTTCAAAAAGATAAAGAACTTGTACGGGAGTCAGGAATCAGCATTAACAATGTTTTTTTCTAATTTCAGGCAGTTTTAGAAATGTCTCAGAGGCAGAGAGAGCAGCAGGCAGCAGGCAATGGTCAGCCTCCTGCGGGTCCTAATGGAGAGCTACAGTTTCAACCACAAACACAGAAACCTGAAGGTGAACCTCATGAGTGAGACCCTTCCAGCAGATTTGGTTTGTTCTGTGAACTTGGGATCTTAATAACCGATTCTCATTCTTCTTCACCTTACAGAGATCAACGCCCCTGCAGAAGCCAAAAACAATCTGCCTGGAGAACCGCCTCAAAATCTACCCTCACACACTTAAAGCAGCACCCACAGACAGCTTCACGGCACATACACACACATAGAGGCACATGTGTTTAAGTGAATTTGGAAAGAAATAATTTACATGTTTACGAATTAAGACGAACCAGCTTGTTGATCATGACATGTTGTGCTGTGTGTTCATCTCTGTGGTCTATATTAGATTAAGGATTTAAACACACCAGTTTTTAGTGCATGTATGTTCAGGCATCCCGAGTTTCAGTGAATATTTTATTCATGCAGTATTGTCCGTGTGATATCAGAAATAAATCTTTAATTTAAAACCTCCAGAGGCGTTGTGTGGTGTAGCAGAAGAGCTAGCGTCCCATATACAGAGGTTATACTCCTCGCTGCACCCGTCCTGGGTTTGATTCCTGACCTTGAGACCTTTGCTGCAAGTCTTCTCTCTCAGCCTATTTCCTGTCTGGTAACTGTCAAAAAAGGTCACTTGTGCCAAAAAAAAAAAAACCATGGCAAGAAGAGCAGCAATCAGAGAAGTAGCTTAGAAGCCCCTAGTGACTCAAGGAATTGCTAAGATCAACAGCTCGGGTGGAATAATGTTTTGACAGAACAACGTAGTTGTTCACGCTACAGATCTGGCCTGTATTGAAGGTTGGCAAGACGAAAAGCATTCTTGTAAGCAAGTCTTTAAAGGTTTTTAGTTTGTCACATGCCACGTGGGAGGTTCGGAAAACATGGGCCAATGTGGTCCGGTCGGAGATCAAAATGGAACTTCTTGGCCCATATAGCAGAAAACTAACATCACATAACACCCTAAAAAAACGGTACTGTCACAAATGGTGGCAGGATCATGCTGTGGGGTGGCTTTTCTTCAGCAGGGACAAGGAAGCTGGTCAGAGTTCATAATGCCTATCTTAAGCAGTTCTTCAGTGAGAGGACAGGTTGCCATTTCTTTACAGGGCAACAGAAAGGCACCCAGGATAAACGACAAAGCACATACGCTAATTCAGAGTGACCCAACATGCGGGATTCTGGACCGATTGGAAGCCAGAGTACCGAGAGACATGCAAACTCTACAAAAATAGCCCCAATCTAGGATTCAAACATAGAATTTTCCTGCTGAAAATGGCTAATGCTAACAACTTGGAGGAGGTATACCAATTAATATTTGATGTATTTCATTAATATGTCCAATCCCTAAATTAACTAGAACATTCAGTCATTCACTATACCGCTTATTCCATAGTGGGTCACGGGGGAGCTCGTGCCCATCTCCAGCAGTCTACAAGTGAGAGGCAGGGTCCACCCTGGACAGGTCGCCAGTCCATCGCAGGGCAACACAGAGACATACAGGACAAACAACCATGCCCACACTCATTCACACAGTTAGGTTAATTGGGCTCTCTAAATTGCACTTAGTTGTGAATAAGTGTGTGCATTGTTATCTAGAACCTTTTTGGCCACATTTTATTATCAAAAATTAATTTACAGAAAGAAATTAGTTTGAATATTTCTGAAAATTACTGTATTTTGTATTTATTATCACACTTTGTTAAAAACATCCCATCAAGAAAAATTACAAATACTAGAGCATTTAATTTTTTTTTTCTTGCCAATTGTTAATATAAAATTAATTTGGTTTAAAACAGCCTTAAAATGGCTTATGTTTTCTTTTTGTTTATTACAATCTCTTGTCTCCTTTTTTGTTATTTGTGATTACTAATAAAGTTAAGCAAAAAAAAAAAAACTTCCGACTTTCCAGGTTCAGCGGGTTTTTCAGATGCTTTTTGGTGCGTATCCCTCAGACGTATGTATATTCATCGTTCCACCTCTTGCGTTTCATTGTTGAATTTAAAAAAACAAAAACACAATAATTTCTTTGAAAAGGCCTGTGAGGAAAAAAAAAAAAAAAAAAAGTAAAATCCTACTTCCGGTGCAGACCGGAAGTGGAAGCAACGGGTCCAACGGAGCACCTCCTTGTTGCTAGCAAGAAGTAAAAAAAAAAAAAAAGGGGGGGGGAAAGTTGCAGTTATAAATATTTTCGGATTTCATCAGTTATCGGACAAAATGCCCCGTGGAAGCGAGATTCCAGAAGGTATCAGGTCGAGAGCTGTTGATCTACACAAAGCTGGGAAGGGCTACAAGTTCATTTCAAAGACTTTGGAGATTCCTCTTTCCACGGTGAGGAGCATTATCATTAAGTGGAAACGGTTTAACACCGTGGCCACGCTACCGCGGAGTGGAAGACCCACGAAGGGGAATCCTAGGAGGAAACGGAAAGAAAAGCTGGATGAGGTGAGGATGATTTAAGGGAAAGCTGGAGCGTTTTTATCTGCCCTGACCGTCCAAACAAAGGAAATCGCTGCGGTTAAAGAGGCTTGCATTCACAGATGGTTTTCATCCTTCTGCTCCCGATTCAATTCAATTCTGTTTGTTTTCATAGCGCAGTTCTCAACACATATCATCTCAAGGTACTTACCAATTTTTATAAAATCATACAGATTCCAACTCAAGTACATACAATCCAGCTGACCCTATTCATCACACATGGCAGTCAAATTCAGATTATTATTCAGTTTGATTGAAAAGTTTTCCATCTAAGGAAACCCGCAAATTGCATCCTACTGAAAATATGTGATCGGATTAAATGTTTGATTTTTTTTCTTTTTCATTGTGATATTATGCTGCTGTAACAAACTGGCATTTTACACAAAAGGCAGTAAATGAGGTGCTGTAAATGTAACCCTTTATTCATATATCTCTATCTAGCTGTCGCCTACCCACCCTTCCATCTTTTCATCCTTCCATTCATTCATCTTTATCCAGCATCCATCCAACCAACCATATCTATCATCCAACCAGATCTTCCTAACAATCATCCATTGCACTCTATCTAGCATCCATCCATCTTTAGCTAACCTTCATCCGTCCATCTCTAGTTATCATACATTCACTTCTTAGCAATCATTCTCCCATCAGTATTTAGTATGCATCTCTAGCTATAATCCATCTCTTTCATCAGTGCATTTGTTTATCTATCCAACAATTTTCCACCCATCTCTTCCCTTTCTAGCATCCATTTCTTTTTACTGTCCAGCCACGCATCCATCCTTCTGATATTTAGTGAAGTAAATCAACCACTTGGATGATCCTTTGTTACATTTTTAGCATTCAATGTGTTGCTGTATTTAATGTTTACTCAGAATTTGCAATATCAGAGTTATGTTTTAAACTTTGGCTGGAGCACCCTCCTGAACTCGGGATTTGAACTTGGAAAGACGTAGGTTCCTGTTAAATCCATGTTCAACTTTAATGTGGCTGCTGCTCCTAAAACGTAGCAACGTTTGCAGGAATAAACTGCTCATAATGCCTTCTTATGGTCTTTAACTTCACGGAATCTAAAGAACACAATGCTATGGACGTGTTTAGGTTGTACTTGAACGCATGAAACGGAGACACTTTCAAAGCTTGTTTTGCTTATATCGGTTTGCCCAATAATAGGACAGGCTTTCCGCGCTCGACCCGGATGTGACCCAATTCCTGGCTCAAAGTTCCGATTTCCGAGGGGAAATGAATGCAACATTTCTGTCACCACTCGGATATCTGTTGATTTATTCTTATTTCGGCTTTTGATCTTATAAAAAATAAATGAACTGATTGTTTTTTCTGTGTAAAAAACAAAACAAAAAACGGCGTAGTCAGAGTTGTAAAATCGCACTTCCGTTGTAGACAGGAAGTGAAAAAGACACAGCGCTCCCTTTTTGCTTACAAAAACAATAAAATATAAAAGAAAAATGGTTAATTTAAATAATTGCTGATTTTCACCAAATATAAGGAAGATGCCCCGCGGAAACGAGATCCCGGTCGGTATCAGATCAGAAATTGTTGCGCTGCACAACGCCGGGAAGGGCTACAAATGAATCTCAAAGACTTTACAGATTCCTCATTCCACAGTCAGAAACATTATCATCAAATGGAAACGGTTCAACACTGTAGCCACGCTGTCGCGGACAAGGAGGGATGGAGAGAGGACACATAGGGGAATGCTGTATGAGGTGAGGGGAAGGATTAAACAGCTTAAACAGAGTCTTTTTTTTTTTTATTATTCGGCTCCTTTATATAAGATTTTGTCATTTTTTTCTAAGCTCTTCTAAGTATTAGAAACCTTTTAAATAAATTATTAATGTATTGCAGCAGGATAACCTACCACGACAAATTGGAGAAAGTCCCTTTTTTATTGGAGTATGTTAGAAAAAAATGTGATTATGTTAATATCCTTTTATTCTTTGTAATTTTACAGCATTGGTTACCTCAGTTTGAACTTCTGTGCAGATGTTAGCTCTCACAGGAATGCTGTGGCCTTCAAGACTGACTGCAAAGCTGACATTCTGAACAGTGTTAACCGCTAGAGGTTATCTCATCCACGATCCGAGGCGGAGAGCACTGCGATCATAAACTGCAAAGTTAATAGCTTGTAAAACTAAAGAATGTGGAGGCAGGGTACTGCAGATATGTGGAGATGCATTCCCTGTGTTAGGAAGTCCAGCTTGAGACGACTCACCCTGTGCAGATTGTATTTGGCCTGGGCTCCTTGCAAGTCAAATTTGATTGTGTCTCTTTAAAAAAATCTGAGTGTCTGTTGTTTCTTGATAGAAAGTAAATAAGGAAACATTTTTCCTGGCAGTACTTTTCTTTATTGGAAGGGAAGAAACATGAGGAAATGTATTTTTAACGAATTCACCAGTGTTACACTGCCTGTCCTGCTGTTAATCCTTTCTGCATTTCCCTTTAGCTGATGGCACAGCACTGAGTTTTCATTTCTAACATTTTACAAGGTTTGGGTACAGAGACAGAGGGATCTTTGACCATTCCTCATTGCACAATCCCTCTAGATCAGGGGTGTTAAACTCCAATCCTCATGGGCTGTTGTCCAGCATGTCTTACACTTGTTCCTGCTCAATCACAGCTGATCTGAAGCTCGTAAGCCTTTGACCTTTAGGAGAAGTCTGTATTGAGTTGGTTTTATGTGTGTTGAACCAGAGAAACATCTATAGCTGTCCCAGTCACACAAAGTCTGGAGACAGACTCCTATAAGAGTTGATTTTGTGTGTGGTAAACCATTTTTGTGTTGATTGTGTCTAATGTTTCAGATCTTTTATCATGGTAAAAGTCCCAATGATGAATTTGAGTTGTTTGGCAGTGGCCACGAAGTTATCATTTAAAATCTCTCAGTATTTTCACTGTACCTAACAGTGGGCGTTAGAGGCTTTTCCACATTTTCACCCTTTATTTACCGAGAATATTTGTTGCTGTAAAGCTCAGTCTCGGTTTAGTTTAGCAAACGCCACCTGTTTACGTTTGTGATCTGGCATCACTCCCACACATCTCGTTGGCATGTAGATCATGTCTGGTTGTTATGGAGCCCTTTTGACCCCAAGATTCTTTACCTCCTTTCTCTTCACTGTGCACCATGGAAAGATAAACTTGGCTCATTGGCTTAAGGAATAGGCCTCTGTTTTATGTAGGATTTACACCCCAAGGAAACAGAATGTTGTGTTTTACTAATTAGAAATTCTTAGAAACTCTGATCCGCTTAAAAAAACAACTGTGTAATTAATGCATTAACTGGTTTACAGTTATTTTAAAGGGATTGTTAATCGTACCAATAAATATTCCTTAATAATTAAGGAATTTAATTATTTTACTTTGTTAAAAACTGAGATTATTTTCTCCATTGAATAAATGTACTCCAGTTTAATGTTAATTTAGTGCCAGTAGTAAAGTTATCATAAAAGACTTTGATTTGGTCTTTTTGTTTCTTAGGCTGATTCTGCTGGACCTGCTAGTGACAAAGATGGAGCTTCTGATGAGGTAAAGTTAAAACATATGAAAACTTTGATTTGCTTCAGAATGGAGAGTAATTCTGTCTTCGTGTTGAGATGCAGCCGAAGCACATGAGCAAGGTCCGAGGGAAAGCTGGGAATGCAGATTCTAACTCATCTGATACAAAACCTTCAAAGGACGACTGGGTGTCATCCGGAACAACTCTTCACAGTGGAGATAAAGAAATGGTAAGATATGTTCATAAACAGCTTATTAAAGTTTAGACAGAAAGATTAGTCATCCTTCTGTTTCCTTCTAAACTCCAGAGAGACTTCAACAGCAGTTGTGAAGAGGGTGACAACACAGGACAATTCGACTCCGGTGAAAAAGATCCGATGGTGTGAAAACATCTACTAAAAATCGTATTTTTTACAGACATTAAGCCCATTGCATCAACGTTCTTATAGGATTTCTTTTCTCTGACTTTTAGTCCAGTTTCCTGTTTGCCAGATCAACAGGGGAAGCAGAGGACCATGAAAGGGTAAAATACATTTATGTAAATAATTACATTGCCTTGCAAAAATATTCAAACCCATTGAAGTTTTTCAGATTTATTTCATGTTGGAACCATAAGCTTTAATGTGTTTTATTGGGGATTTATGCGATAGACTAACACAAACTAGTTCATCATTGTGAAGAAGAAGGAAATTATACATGGTTTTCAAAGTTTTTACTAATAAAATTTTGAAAAGCGTGGCGTGCATTTGTATTCAGCCCCTATTTACTTTGATGCCCCTAAATAATATCCACTTCAACCAGTTACCCTATGTGCACGTAGGAACGTGACGTAATTTCCTCTAAAAAATCAGGATGGTTGTTAACATCCGGTAGTCGCTGAAAGCGCCCGCTGTGCTAGCTAGTCACCTCACCGCTCTTGTAAATCTTTTTGTTATTTATATGTGAGTCTCTTCTACTCATCACCTGTCCATTTACATGTCCTAAACATGACATGCAAACGGGCAAAATTGTTGTTTCAACAACGTACGGACAGCAGGTCCAACCACCGCTGCTGTGTGCCATTCTGCACTGCATCAACGAAGTCCAATTCTTACCTGAGCTTTCACACCTTTCCAAAGGACTCCGAATTACAGAAGCAACGGGCTGTTAAGATCAGGAGAGATCATTTTATCGTCACCAATACTTCCCGAGTGTGCTCACGACATTTTGTTACTGCTGATCTGATCGAGCCTCCCACTCCTGCTGGACGTCGACGACAGCAACCTGGAGCTGTTCCTGTGCTTTTTCATTGGAATAACTATAATATTCCAACACCACGACTTGGAGTATGGGAAAGAACAGAGCGTCCACCGAACACCGATCTAACAGTGATGCAGACTCACCCTGATGAAGATGACCCCGGGTCCTGTCACGAACATGACTACTGCGCCAGTACTGAGCCCGCTGCCCTTCATCTCTCCCTCAACGAAAACAAAGAGCTACGCGAGGAGATCTCAAAGCTCCGAAAACAGATAGAGGACTTGACCGTCAGCAGCAAGTTCTGTTTGGAGAGGTTTTCTGCGTCTGATGAGGACATACGATTCTTTACCAGGTAATTAAAATATCCACAGTGTGTGAGTTAGAACCATAGATCAGCAGAGCTATTACATGAAGAGCAGTAAAAATAACATTATCTGGGTGGACTATACTGACTATAGTTCTTAAATGTCCTAGAGTTGGATAATAGAGATGACAATTAAGATCAAATGACTACATATTTACAAATCAGTGAGTATTGCTGGGAATTATGTCAACCTTGTTTTGGTTATCAGAGATGATCTGAGTTATGACTGGTGATTACTGACTGTAATTTCAACCAGGCAAGTTAGAACATCTGTCTACAGCTCAGTGATATTAATCCAGATGTGCAATACATTAGATGAGAGACACAAGACAATGTGAGGAGATAGTATATGTATAAGTATTGAATGGGCCTTCTCTGGGGTCTGAAATAAGATGTGAATGAATTAGCCTGATCAATATATCTTATATGTTTCACAGATTTGCAAGTCATGCCCATCTGATGGGTTTTTGGAAGCAAATAGAACCAGCCGCCCTCAATATTATACGAGTTACAAGGGCACAGAGCGTCACAAAGACTGATCAAGTCCCTCACTCTGCCAGTGCAACGGTAAATGTTTTTCTGTTGTCCTTACAAAGCATTGTTTTTTCCCCTTAGTTTATGAATCATTTTATTTTTTTTATCATTTGATCACTTTATTATTCATTTTTATCAATCATTTTACGACCTTTAATACCTATTGTTTTCTTACTATGCCACTGCATTGCCCGTTTGTTTTTCTATTGTTTTATTCATGTAAAGCACATTGTCTTGTTACTATATAAATAAACTTGCCTCGTCTTACATCAGAAAGATTTTTGATTATCATATATAGGTTGCCAAGTGTAAAAAAAAAATGTCACTAACACATTTGCATTATTTAGTTAACAATAACCTAAATAACAAGAAAATGTTAGTGGAATTTGTTTTACTAGGATTTCACACTCAACATGAGCTAAATAATAATTTGTTGGTGACATTTTTTGAACATTTTATTTTACTGGTCATAATGCATTTCCTGCCAAAGGGTAACTTTTGTTTTTTTCCAGGTCCTTCAACCAATTGATGAGTTCTTCCTGTTCATGAACTACCTGTCATTGGGACTGATGCAAAAGGATTTGGCCCACAGATTTAGAATACATCAGTCAACTGTGAGTCGCATTGTTAACACCTGGGCCAACTTCCTTTATACTGTATTGGGAGCTGTGAATATTTGGCTAGATGAAGACACTGTGAAAGCTCACCTCCCAGAAGTGTTTCAGGACTACGCTGACACTCAAGTCATTTTAGATTGCACAGAACTGCGATGTCAAACCCCAAACTCCCTTCTCCTCCAGAGCGAGGTGTTTTCCACTTATAAATCACACTGCACATTCAAAGGGTTGATTGGGATAGCCCCTCATGGTGCAGTGACCTTTGTGTCATCTCTTTATCAAGGTGCCACCGGTGATAAAGAGATCTTAAAGCAGTCTGGCATTGTGGCCCTCCTTAAACCATCTATGGCTATCATGGTGGACAAGGGTTTCCTTGTGGAAGACTGTGTACCATGCAAAGTCCATATACCCACGTTTCTGTCGAAGAGAGCTCAACTGTCTAGGTCAGAGATCAGAAAGACACAGTCTATTGCAAGACTGAGAGTCCATGTAGAGCGTGTGATTCACAGAGTCAAAGAACATAAAATATTCAGCACAGTGATTCCTCTTTCAATCACAGGCAGCATAAATCAACTTTTTGCTGTTGCCTGTCTTTTGGTGAATTATCAAAATGGTCCCTTGGTGAAAGCCTGGGCAAGCAATTGCTAATCTCAATCCAGGATTAGAAAGATGATAAAATAATGTGTATAGTTCTTATCTGTGTAGAGACTTGCATCTCTAACATCAAAAAGATCCCTTTAGGTCATGCACTGCACTGTAAATATACAGGTCCTTCTCAAAATATTAGCATATTGTGATAAAGTTCATTATTTTTTATAATGTAATGATGAAAATTTAACATTCATATATTTTAGATTCATTGCACACTAACTGAAATATTTCAGGTCTTTTATTGTCTTAATACGGATGATTTTGGCATACAGCTCATGAAAACCCAAAATTCCTATCTCACAAAATTAGCATATCATTAAAAGGGTCTCTAAACGAGCTATGAACCTAATCATCTGAATCAACGAGTTAACTCTAAACACCTGCAAAAGATTCCTGAGGCCTTTAAAACTCCCAGCCCGGTTCATCACTCAAAACCCCAATCATGGGTAAGACTGCCGACCTGACTGCTGTCCAGAAGGCCACTATTGACACCCTCAAGCAAGAGGGTAAGACACAGAAATAAATTTCTGAACGAATAGGCTGTTCCCAGAGTGCTGTATCAAGGCACCTCAGTGGGAAGTCTGTGGGAAGGAAAAAGTGTGGCAGAAAACGCTGCACAACGAGAAGAGGTGACCGGACCCTGAGGAAGATTGTGGAGAAGGGCCGATTCCAGACCTTGGGGGACCTGCGGAAGCAGTGGACTGAGTCTGGAGTAGAAACATCCAGAGCCACCGTGCACAGGCGTGTGCAGGAAATGGGCTACAGGTGCCGCATTCCCCAGACCTGGGCTACAGAGAAGCAGCACTGGACTGTTGCTCAGTGGTCCAAAGTACTTTTTTCGGATGAAAGCAAATTCTGCATGTCATTCAGAAATCAAGGTGCCAGAGTCTGGAGGAAGACTGGGGAGAAGGAAATGCCAAAATGCCAGAAGTCCAGTGTCAAGTACCCACAGTCAGTGATGGTCTGGGGTGCCGTGTCAGCTGCTGGTGTTGGTCCACTGTGTTTTATCAAGGGCAGGGTCAATGCAGCTAGCTATCAGGAGATTTTGGAGCACTTCATGCTTCCATCTGCTGAAAAGCTTTATGGAGATGAAGATTACATTTTTCAGCACCACCTGGCACCTGATCACAGTGCCAAAACCACTGGTAAATGGTTTACTGACCATGGTATCACTGTGCTCAATTGGCCTGCCAACTCTCCTGACCTGAACCCCATAGAGAATCTGTGGGATATTGTGAAGAGAACGTTGAGAGACTCAAGACCCAACACTCTGTATGAGCTAAAGGCCGCTATCGAAGCATCCTGGACCTCCATAAGACCTCAGCAGTGCCACAGGCTGATTGCCTCCATGCCACGCCGCATTGAAGCAGTCATTTCTGCAAAAGGATTCCCGACCAAGTATTGAGTGCATAACTGTACATGATTATTTGAAGGTTGACGTTTTTTGTATTAAAAACACTTTTCTTTTATTGGTCGGATGAAATATGCTAATTTTGTGAGATAGGAATTTTGGGTTTTCATGAGCTGTATGCCACAATCATCCGTATTAAGACAATAAAAGACCTGAAATATTTCAATTAGTGTGCAATGAATCTAAAATATATGAATGTTAAATTTTCATTAAGGAACTTTATCACAATATGCTAATATTTTGAGAAGGACCTGTAGTTTGTGTTAAGATACATTGGAATTTCATTAAATGTATGAAGTGCTTTTACTTTAATGTTAAAATTGAGATTACATTATACAACACTATGTATTTTTTGTACTTTCACTGAATATGTAAAAATGAAATGAATACAGTAGTAATATTATTGTCAGAATAAAATGTGAAATGTTTTTTAATCGTTCATGAGTTCATATCTTTATTATAATTTTCTATTACATGGGCATGAAGAGGTATTTTGGCAGGTAAGTGTTAAAGAAAAACGTGTCACACCTCTTTTTCAACTCCTCTAATACAGTGTTATCTCTGTATATCTGCTGCACAAAGACGTCATTATGGGCGCAGATAACAAAATCGCACCACTGCATACCAGTGATCAATAACTGGTCCTGGACTTGTCAATAATGACCATGGCTCTCCTTCAATTTGTGTAGCCCTTGTGTCACTTTGAGGAATTTGCAGTCTACATAGCTTTGTGCATTTGGGCATTTCATTTCTACGAGCCCAAATGATGGACGCTCAAGTGGGTCATATACAAGCCCATCAGGCGACGCACCCAGCCAAGATGCATCTGGATGGATCACTAGCCCACACTTGGTCAGGTTCAGGTTTTTCAAAACTGCATAGTCCTTTAAGGACCCCGTTTCCATTTCAAGTCCCCTCTTCATGTGTGCCGTTTTGTCGTGTCCCTCGGATTATCCTTTCTGCCAGGCTTTCTGCAGTTCCTGGACCTCTAACATGGCTCACCTCTCTGAAATGTGAGGCAGTCACTCTTTCTCTCCTAAGTGAATGCCACTCATGTGTCTCACTTTGGCATCTTGTTGCCTCCTCAATAAGGTGTGACTGTGACCAGGTCACAGAAAGTGAGGTCAGGTGTAGCTGTTCTTGATGTGTCGGCACAAATGAAAATTCGGATGGGTTTAAATGGTAACCTTCTAGTGGCACATTCGGGAATGGGGGTGCATCCTCATGTATGACAACACAATCAGATGGAGGTGGTGGTTGTTGATAGGACAGTACACTACCAGCTTGCACCTTCCCAAAGATGGAGTCCACAAGTGTCTTGTCAGCGGAGATGTTCATAGTGCAGATGAGGGGAAGAGATTCAGATTTCATTCCAGCATAGGCTGGTCCAGGATTGAGGATGGCCGGGTGTGGGAGCTCACCGCTGTAGGCCTTGTAAAGTGTAGATCTGAAATAACAGAACAGTTGATGACATTTATTTTTACACATTGTAGTCTGTTTACCAGCACAACTGACTGAAGCGCAGATCACATGTCATCTGAAGCACTAGGAGGTAAAATGAAAGATTTTGAAGAGAAGAGGGTAACAGCAATGATGCAATAACATCAGATGATCAAGAACATTTATTTTTACTAACAAATCTACAAATTTATCTACAAACTGTAGGCTCCTTATTAAATGTTTAGTTTAGGCTTTAAGACAACCATGGCATCCACAGGTCCTGGCTTCACCCCCTATTTATTGAAAACACTGTGTTAGTGAAGTGACTGTAAAATGTAATACAAATGTTAGATAATGAAATGAGACAAACCATAGTACGTGGTTTATGCCACTTCTGTTCTGTCCGTGTGCATGAAAGTACAGGAGGGTCAACAGACAGACCACATTGGGAATAATGAGCAGTCTGGAAAAGCAATGCAACTAAGTGGTTGCAGATTCCACAACCAGCTACACAAGAGCAGTTGCTGCTAATCAGCACAACTGGTGTTGAATCACGTAATGTCATCTGAAAAACAGAGACAAAATGTAATATCTTGAAAAGAAGACCGTCTCCAGCAATGGCAATAGGAGCAACATCTGCCCTGTGCTCTTGTTAGTGGTGTATTTCACTTGTCTACTGTCTCATGTAACATTTGTGCTGTTTTGAATCACTTACACACAGACGTGGGAACTATGAACTAAATATCATTTAAATCTGAATTTCATTTTCACTCCAGATGAGATGTTTCCACATAGGAGTGACAGAATTACAGATTTTCATTGTTTCTTGTGCCACCAGCAATGGAACAGTGCAGGTTTTACTTCTACTGCTTCAGGAAGAGTTACCAGAATATGGTAATAGGTATAAGTGTAGAAGCTATAAGTTAATAAAGAAGTTAAGATGAAAGGAAAGAATACATTTAGAACATGCAGTGAAGTAAGAGCAAGGACAAAAAGGGTAGAACTCATATTGAACATGTTCAACAGAACCTCGAACGTTCTGTTGAACAGAACTTGGAACGTCTCATTTTAACCAGTCCTACTCTCAGCTGGTGTCTTCCTCATAGATCTGAAGCAGTGAGCCCTCACTGTTATCTCTTTAGCCGTATTTTTACCTGATACTTCCATCAGAAATACAAACATGTTAAAAAAAATAGGCATTTCTACTACCAGGATGGTTTGGTTCGTGACAATAAACAACAGTCACATCACTAGGCAGCTATC